>NC_138542.1:23448521-23591021 GCF_964234715.1 Podarcis melisellensis
AAAGCCTCTTTGCGATGAAGTCGGCTGTTTCAACATGATGCTCTAAACTCTTTCAATTAGGGCAAGCAGGTCTTTTTTCTTCCAGTAACAATTTAATTTTCCCATTTAGGTAAGTGAGAGATATTGCACTGAAATAATGACAGTGAGAAGGAAACGAAACCTATTCACTATTTTTTTCCTACAGCTTTGACTGTGTTTTCCCCATCTCTCACCACACACCACACACACACTTTGCTTTCTCCTTATTGAAACTGAATTTAAGTTACAGGTTGACAGGATGGACTGCCTAATCTGACTTGTGAAATGCTAGTCAAAGACCATAAACACACACCATCACCACAAAATGGAAAGGGGGTTTTTTTGTTTATTGACTGGGACAAACGATGCTGGGACCAGTAAAATTTACCTCTCCTTTAAAGTGAATGCCTTCAGTTTGTGAGACAGAGCAAGACAGAGACAGAGAGCTCAAAGACTCAGGAGTAAAAAATCATCATAATCATAATCATAATCATCATTATTATTATTATTATTATTATTATTATTATTATTATTATTATTTTACCTGTCTTTCACTCTAAGGTCCCAGGGCAGACTACAATAATTTAAAATGCAACATTCAAAGCAGATTGAAATTTACAATCACGAACATAGCTTTATTCTTTACCCACAATCAGGACAGTTACTCTATGATGTGTGAGTAGGGACATCTTCCTATTTGAACTGCAAACTTCCACAGTATATTCCAAGCCACTCTACTTGAGTTTCTAAATCAATTTGTGATGTGGAAGCTGCTTTTCAAGAAACACAAGTCTGAAGACATGCTGGGCACCTTGAGCAGAATTTTCTGCTCAAGCAGGTACAGTATGTAAGGTATTTTGTTTCTATCAGTTTTTAATGTTTTATCAGCTCTCTGCTTTTGGTACAGCTCCTCAAATCAAACTCATTTTAGCTTCCTGCTTTGCATAAGCTCCCAACAGTGTACCTTAATGTGGATACTTAGGGGTATGCCCTACCAGTCTCAGAATAAGCCAAAAAGTCAAATTAAACATTGTGTAAATGGGCACACTGGCAATTAAATTCTGTTATAACAATCTTGACTGCTTCCAGATAGGTGCCTCCTAGCACTAGCAACCCACTGGAATTCCACAATAATCTACCAGTAGAATTGCAATTGCCTTTCCACACTATAGTGTGCTTTTTCAGAATATTCGTCCTACTACATTCCAGTCAGGGAAATGGGCATAGCATTGTCACTGTGGATGGTAGGGCTCAAGGATGTGGACAAGGTACTTAGATTGGTCAGGGTGACCACTTGCACTGATAAAAACTAGGAGAGAGGGGACAACTGGCTGGGCCAGGGAAGTGATTGATTCCTCCTTGCAAGAGGGGTGGTCCCTGCCTGCTTGAAGGAGGCAGTGGTAAAACCACTCCTCAATAAACCATCCCTGGATTCAGAAAATCTAATTACTGGCCACTTGCCAAACCCCTTTCTTGGGCAAGATTCTTGAGCTGGTGGCAGTGGATCAGATCCAGGCTTTTTGGAGGAAACTGATTTTCTAGATCCATTTCAATTGGGATTTTGGCCTGGTTTTGGCACAGAAACTGCCTTGGTCACACTATATGATGACCTCTGTTGGGAGAGAAACAGGGGGGATATGTCCCTGTTAATTCTCCTTGACCTCTCAGCCGCTGTTGATACCACTGACCATGTTATCCTTCTGACCGAGTGGTTATCTGGTGGCCCAGCTGTGTCCCTATCTGGACAGGGAAAGCCTAACTTCTGTTCTCTCTGCGCTGGTAATATCTAGGCTGCATTACTGCAACACATTATATATAGGGCTGCCTCTGGAGACTGTCTGGAAACTTCAGCTGGTGCAGAATTCAGCGGCCTGGTGACAAGATAGCTTGACCATATTACACCAATCCACACCCAACAGTCTGCCAATTCCAGGCCCAATTCAAAGTGTCAAGTCAAGTCAAGTACTTTATTACGGTCATAGACCAGCATAGACAAAACATATACATAAATATGTTCTAAATTCAAAGTGTTGATTTTGCCCTCTAAAGCCTTAAATGGTTCAGGGACCAGCTGTCCCCATATGAACCAATCAGGACCCTGTGATCATAATCTGAGGCCCTTCTTCATGTGCCTCCCCCACAAGGGGTCCAGAGGGTGACAACACCCAGAGGGTAGTACAGGCCTTTGCTGCAATGGCTTCCTGCTTGTGGAATCCTCAGGGAGGCTCACCTGGTGCCTTCATTACATACCTTTAGGTGCCAGGTGAAATCTTTTCTCTATAACCCGGCCTTTGGCTGATTTAAATGCTCTTTTAAATGTGTTTGTGGGAGACAGGTTTTTGGCTCATGTTTGTTTTTGTTTTATTATGTATTTTGTGTTCTCACTTTGAATTTTTATGTTGTGATCCGCCTTGTGATCTTCAGATGAAGGGCAGGAAACAAAACTAAATATATATCACCCTGTTTATTTTGTTAAACAGTCTTTTAATTAGCACTAAAACGCTTTTCAAGCAAGAGCGTAGAAAAAGTGAAAACTCACTTAAGTAAAAGAGCGTTGAAGTGCTATTATGCTTCTTTTTTAAAAAAACTGAGGAGAGGAAAACATAGTTGGTCACCACTATTTCAAGAATATGTTAATAGAGGTCACCAGAAAGAGCTTTAAAAAAGGTTTTTTCAAAAAAAGCATTATAGTTATACATAACACTATAACACTCTTTCCTTAAGCAGTATCTGGTTAATATTTTTTTTAAAAAAAAGCTGTAAAAGTGTTTTTGCGCTAATTATTAAAGGAGGGATTAAAAAAAATTAAGGCAGATGATGAAAGCACCTTTCACAATTGTAGTGAGTGAATGTTGCACTTTCATAGGCTCACCTCCCCAATATGTCAAAACCACAGTCTTTTAAAAATAATAGTGTTGAGAGCACCCGGTGTTAAGATTGCCCTACTCTTGCATTCTGCTTGAAGGTGGGTGTTGGTGAAGTCATACTTTCTGTGGCCTGACAAAAGATAGAAGAACCGGAGGAAAAATTCAGACTGACAGTGGCTGGCTGACAACTTCATATAGGTGCCGTGTGAAAAGGCAGAGAGTGAAATCCCTTTGCCGTTTTCACAACCTTTGTTTCCTGTGGCAACCTACAAATAAAACAAAGATCAACCATGCAAAAAGTAGGCTCGAGGATTTGGGATCAAAGTCTGCAGTCCTATGCATATTAACCCAGTGCTCCCCCCCCCCCTAGAAAAATAGGCACTGGTGGTGCTGTGGTCTAAACCACAGAGCCTAGGGCAGGGGTCTGCAACCTTTAAGACAAAAAGAGCCACTTGGACCCGTTTCCGAAGAAAAAAAAACTGGGAGCCGCAAAACCATTGCGACATTTAAAACAAATATATCTCCGGAGCCACGCCCTGACAGCGGGCGGGAAGGTGACGTCGGGACGGTGCGTGACTAACGCACGCACCACCCCCATGCGACGTCACAGCCAGTACAGCGCCCGCCACAGTGGGGAGTGTCGGGGCGCACAATGTGCCTCCTCCCCCTCGTTAGTATCCGCCCCGGAGCCGCGGCAAAGGTGTAAAAGAGCCACATGCGGCTCCGGAGCCGCGGGTTGCAGACCCCTGTCCTAGGGCTTGCCGAACAGAAGGTTGGCGGTTCGAATCCCTGCGACAGGGTGAGCCCCTGTTGTTCAATCCCAGCTCCTGCCCACCTAGCAGTTTGAAAGCATGCCAAGTGCAAGTAGATAAATAGGTACTGCTCTGGCAGGAAGGTAAACGGAGTTTCCGTGCGCTGCTCTGGTTTCACCAGTCATGCTGGCCACATGACCCAGAAGCTGTCTGTGGACAAATGATGGCTCCCTCGGCCTATTGAGCGAGATGATTACCGCAACCCCAGAGTCATCCGCAACTGGACCTAACGGTCAGGGGTACCTTCACCTTTACCTTTACCTTTACCTTTACCTCTACTCACCATGAAGTTGTTATAGTAAGTGCCACATTTTTTAACAACACAAAAAAGTGGTGCTTACCCCCTTAAGAAAAGCACTGCATTTACTTGGGAATGAATATTCTCTGGACTCAGTGGAACTTATTTCCAGGTAAGCATATGTTAAGATTAGGCTGCAATCATCCTGAACATTTCTACTATTCCATCACCTGGAAATGACGGTCTGAAAAGATTGGGAGGGCGTAGGGAATGACTCACTCATCCTAATTAGAATATTATTAGCATATTTTGCGAAATACATGTGGAGATGTGACAGTCTGAATTATTCCATGTTGGGTTTAGCAGGACAAACATTTGTTGTTGACAAGCATTTGATCTATCTCATCATTCTGTCATGGCGACAAACTATCAGCTCTTCACTACTTCTGTGATCTTTCACCTAGATAAGAACCAGCACCTGGCAGCATCTTTCAAATTTCCAAACCCCCACAGCCCCCTTTTACATCAGTGGCAAAAGTTAAAACGATAACATGAAAAGAAAGATGAAAAAGGATCACTGTTTAAA
The DNA here is from genome assembly GCF_964234715.1 of Podarcis melisellensis. Taxonomy (NCBI): domain Eukaryota; kingdom Metazoa; phylum Chordata; class Lepidosauria; order Squamata; family Lacertidae; genus Podarcis; species Podarcis melisellensis. The sequence goes on from NC_138542.1 coordinate 23,453,043, forward strand.
TTGAAGGACTGCAGTTTCAAGTTTCAATCCTGTATCAAAACATCTCTGCCTTGTCTCCTTTTCCCGTCATCTCAAATGTGGACTACAAAGAAGTACACAAACATCAGTACAATGCTTTGTGTGTACAGCTATCCAAAAAAATCACAGCTACAAAATTATACCTGACATATTAAAAACTGACAGTCACATCCTCAATAATTTTTTTTCTCTCTCTCTTCATTCCCATGGACCTTCTTTATTAATAAATCTGACACATAAAAAGCATCTGTATGACTAAAGTGTCAGTTACTGGAAAGACCGTTTTGATCTATTCCTTAACTTTTGGAAGAAATATTCTCTTTTTCATGAAAACAGGATCCGTTCACTGACTGCTGGCATTCAAATGACCACCTCTTGAAGTTTAATTTTAAGTTTTAAATAAATATTGTATGCATGCAGAATAATTACAATGCTCTGGAGAGATACTGCATAATGACATTGATTCTTTTTTATCTTTAAAAAAAAAAGCCTCATCCTTGAGGCAGCAAAGTTTGAATTCACCACAGATATGTAGAGGTTCATCCTACATTTAAGGGATGAGTTATTCATGTCACTATCATTATGGTGGTAGCCCTGCAGTCCATTTTTTGCAGAAGTTTGAAATACTGGACTTTAACTTGCTGTTGTTTTAGTACATGAAAATCTGGAACAGGTAGTTTTAATTCTGTGATCCCATTATTCTAAGAAGCAAAACAAAGCTATTTAAGGAGGTCTGTGTGCTTGCTTATGGTGTGTTTCGCTTATGTCCAACTTAAAACAAAGTCACACAACTACTTCTGTACATATTGATGGAGGAGGCAAGGTGTATTTCTTTTTTCCACCACAGGCCCAGAGCCTACTGAACTTGGCCCCAATCTACAGATGTCCATTCCAGTTGCCTGAACCATGCATAGCGGCTGCATTAGTTTGGTCTGGTTTCTCCTTCTGGTCAGAGTGTCAATTGCCTCCCTGAACTTCAGAAGCAGCTTTGGGTATGAGGAAAGGGCTAAGCAGTTTACGTAAAGCAGTAGTGTGGTACCTCGGATTACATACGCTTCAGGTTACAGACTCTGCTAACCCAGAAATAGTACCTTGGGTTAAGAACTTTGCTTCAGGATGAGAACAGAAATCGGGCGGCGGCGTGAGGCCCCATTACCTAAAGTGGTGCTTCAGGTTAAGAACAGCTTCAGGTTAAGAACGGACCTCCGGAACAAATTAAGTACGTAACCAGAGGTACCGCTGTATAAAATATTAATTTAAAATACCAATAAAATCCAATTTTAAAAACAAGTTTATCTGCATTTCCCCCCAAATGTAAGAATCAACAGTTTTAAGAAAAATATACACAATGGAATAAAATTCCATGTTAACATACATTTCAAAATTACATGTCTGGGTAGACATCCCAAAACAAAAATGTTTTCAGTGGGCACCAAAAGCAACAGAGATGTTGAATAGTGGGCAATAGCAATTACCAAAGTTCTGACTTGCTTTGCTTGCAGTGAAGTGAAGCCCATGGTAAAAGGTCTACAAGAGTTCAAACTAAGGATGCATGCCAAAATCATTCGCTCCCCCCCCCCCCCAGGAATCAGAATGTCTCATTCTGCACAACTGATTCCCCACAAATCACACACCTTCTGAAATGAAGCCTCTGGAGCACCAAGGATGTTGGATGGTCTGATTTCCGCAACACAGTTTCCACGTTCAGGAAACTTGGAAGCTTGAACTTCCAGTGTGGTGACACCGGAATGTGAGAATGAAAACATCCATGAGAATATTGAGCTACAGTGGTACCTCAGGTTACATACGCTTTGGGTTACATATGCTTCAGGTTACACACTTTGCTAACCCAGAAATAGTGCTTCAGGTTAAGAACTTTGCTTCGGGATGAGAACAGAAATTGTGCTCCGGTGGTGTGGCAGCAGCAGGAGGCCCCATTAGCTAAAGTGGTGCTTCAGGTTAAGAACAGTTTCAGGTTAAGTACACACCTCCGGAACGAATTAAGTTCTTAACCTGAGGTACCACTGTACTGAGAAGTCAGTTAGGTGCCCTCTTAAGCACTGCTTTACATGGTGCATATGACTGGTATATTAGAACACTTGGTTGGCTTTTCTAAATTTTTAAAATAAATTTTATTTTCAATTTTTCAAAAATTTACAGACATACAAACCACAAACACACAAATCACATTTCCAACACACATATATGTTCGACTCCCACCCCCTTTGTGGTTCCTTTTTATGCTGCATTTTCCACATTAATCCATTTCATGTTATTCTTTAGTTTCTCTTGATAATATGTTTAACTGTTTGTTTTTCGTTAACCCTGCTCATGAACGTATTTACATACAATAATTTTTCAAATGTTCCACAAATTTTCCCCAATATTTAATAAATTTTTCTTTTTCTCAGTTTCTTATTGCACCTGTTAATCTTGCTGTTTTGGCATAATCCATTAATTGAATCAGCCACTCTTCTTTGGTTGGTACTGCGTCTTCTTTCCACCTCTGGGCAAAAAACATTCTAGCTGCAGTTGTAGCATACATAAACAACACTTGGTTGTGGTGGTTGCCAGTGTGGTGTAGTGGTTAAGAGCAGTGGACTCGTAATCTGGTGAACCAGGTTCACTTCCCTGCTCCTCCACTTGCAGCTGCTGGGTGACGTTGGGCTAGTCACACTTCTCTGAAGTCTCTCAGCCTCACTCACATCACAGAGTGTTGTGGGGGAGGAAGGGAAAAGGAGATTGTTAGCTGCTTTGAGACTCCTTAGAGGTAAAGTGGGATATCAAATCCAAGCTCTTCCTCCTCCTCCTCCTCTTCTCCTTCTTCTTTACGTGGAAGAACCAGCTTCCCACTTATGGAAGAAATGCATCTTAGGGACTTCATTTTTCTGAGGTCCAGCACCGAGGGCCTTCTGGCGGTTCCCTCACTGCAAAAAGCAAAGTTACAGGGAACCAGGTAGAGGGCCTTCTCGGTAGTAGCACCCACCCTGTGGAACGCCCTCCCACCAGATGTCAAAGAGAAAAACAACTACCAGACTTTTAGAAGACATCTGAAGGCAGCCCTGTTTAGGGAAGCTTTTAATGTTTAATAGACCATTGTATTTTAATATTCTGTTGGAAGCCGCCCAGAGGGTGGAGAAAACCCAGCCAGATGGGTGGGGTATAAAAAATATATTATTATTATTATTATTATTATTATTATTATTATTATTATTATATTCTTGGTCTACTTTACTTTAACAGGCATATCATCTGTCTCTGTTTAACTCGAGGCTGGGGATCCTTTTTTATTCTGAGAGCTGTGTTCCATTGTGGGCATTCAGGGCCACGTATTAAAGTGTTGGGAAAACTCATGTACATTTGACCTTTGTACAGTAGACTAGTTTCCACGTACAGTGGTACCTCAGGTTAAGTACTTAATTCGTTCCGGAAACTGTTCTTAATCTGAAGACCACTTTAGCTAATGGGGCCTCCTGCTGCTGCTGTGCCGCCAGAGTCCGATTTCTGTTCTTATCCTGAAGCAAAGTTCTTAACCTGAAGCACTATTTCTGGGTTAGCGGAGTGTGTAACCTGAAGCGTATGTAACCCGAGTTACCACTGTACATTGTCACACATCTCTCCTTATACTGTGTTCAGACAAGAAAAGAGGCCTTATCAGACCCCAAGGACACACTAGCCAGACAAAAACATTCTGAAGCAAGGGCCAGTGAGCGGGGGTGTAGCCTGGGGAGATTTCCAAACCTGAGGTTCCCCAGCCCTGATTTTACTCCATGGAATGCCAAAAAAGTAGGGAGAGAAAACTTGTTTAGTAGCAAAATTGTTCCAATTCTGTTTTTAAATTGGTTTCACAGTACTGTGGCACGCCATGTACTTTTAAGTCGAAGAATACTATGGCATTTTATATACATAAAATTAATGCTTGATGTAGCCCTACAAAAGTGGCAATGACTAGATTAAGCTGCATAGCTTAGCTTTGTTTGCTAAATTCCTTTGTGTGTGTGTGTGTCTGTATGTGTGTGAGAGAGAGGGAGAAAGAGAATGCCTTCATTATTAATTCATTTAGTATTCATTGCAATTACACTGATATAATTGTTTTGTTATTCATGTGGCAGTCACAAGGACTTTTATAGGCATTCCATTTTAATTAAGCATACATTAATGGACACTTAAAACATGTTACCCTCTTCAATAAAGCTTGAATCTGTGGTCCGCTAGCAATGAAATGACCCAATAAAACAATGTGGTATAATTTTTGAGGGACGTCAATTTTTTTATATCTTAAGTTTTAAAATTAAGGGCCCCCCCCTTTGTTGCCTGAATTGAATAAAGATGTCTTAAATACACCCTGTAAATGACAAAACAGATTTGAATTTACCTATTTTAATGACAGGTTGCTCTGCTATATTATTCTATATAGCAGAAGCATTACTCTATGGGCCAGGAAGTTCAGAATAATAAAGGTAAGTGCATCAAGGAGAAATAACATCATGCAATGACCTTGGGGCCAAGACAGAATTTCAGAGCAACTACATGCACGAAGATAGCGCAATTAACAATATACATGCCCACAACCATAGATTTCCAAATGTCTGAGAACATCACAAATATTACATCTCGCATACCTTGCCCACTGACTGTCTTGGCAAAATCTGCCTTCAAAGGTTCTGATCCACCATACCACACTGTATCTGTGCAAATACCCTGAGCGAGAGCTTTTTGAAGTAGCCAGTAATTCATCACCATCATTTATAGGCCACATCTCATCCATATATACCATATTTTTCGCCCTATAGGACACACTTTCCCCCCCTCCAAAAATGAAGGGGAAATGTGTGTGCGTCCTATGGGGCGAATGAGGCTTTCGGTGAAGCCTGGAGAGCGAAAGGGGTCGGTGCAGGCTTTGCGGACCTCTCCGCAAGCTCCCGCTACTTGAGGAGAGTTGCTTGCATGCTGAAGCCTGCGCGCGCTGAGATCAGCGCGTCCAGGCTTCGCGGACCTCTCCGCAAGCAGCGGGAGCCAGCGCTGGGCTCCCACGGCTTGCAGAGAACTGCCTGTTTGGGGGCTGGGGTCAGGGGAAGCTCGGGCGGGCCTCCCCCGCCCCAGCCCCGCACCTGGGGGGAAAATAATTTTCCCCCTTTATTTCCCCCCCCCAAAAAAACTAGGTGCGCCTTATGGGACGGTGCGTCCTATAGGGCGAAAAGTACGGTAATTTATGTAGCAAACTACTGGTATGTAAGGGACACGGATGGCGCTGTGGGTTAAACCACAGAGCCTAGGACTTGCCGATCAGAAGGTCAGCGGGTCAAATCCCCGTGATGGGGTGAGCTCCCGTTGCTCGGTCCCTGCTCCTGCCAACCTAGCAGTTCAAAAGCACATCAAAGTGCAAGTAGATAAATAGGTACCGTTCCGGCGGGAAGGCAAACAGCGTTTCCGGGCGCTGCTCTGGTTCGTCAGAAGCAGCTTGGTCATGCTGGCCACATGACCCGGAAGCTGTCTGCGGACAAACGCTGGCTCCCTCGGCCAATAAAGCGAGATGAGCACCGCAACCCCAGAGTCGGTCACGACTGGACCTAATGGTCAGGGGTCCCTTTACCTTTTTACTGGTATGTAGCCTAGGTAAACAGAACTATGCAGTTGTTTAAAGTGGGGTTTTTGATGAGAAACTGGAAAAGGTCTGATTAAAACAAACAGCCTTCCCACCTAATCGTATTACTAATTAGGACAACTTACAAAGCCCAAACTGTTGCTCATTCCACACCAGCAAGGACATCCGTTGAACAGGAAAGCACTTGAGTTTCTGTGTTCCTGCCAAGCAGATTTGTGTGTGTGTGGTGTTGGTTTTGCTCCCTAGCCCCTTTTATTTAAGTTGTTAACAAAAGCAGCATTTCCAGAAGAACAATTAGGTTGGTTTGTGACACTGGGCTCCTGGGGGACAAAGTGAGAGCACTGCAGAGAATTACCCTGTAGGATGCTGTTTCAAACAAACTATGTCCTACAAAGCATTTTTTTCTTTTCCCAGTGCCATATAATGCACATGGGGACACATGCATTTATGACAGAGAATGAAAGCAAATAAATGAATGGGAGCTGATAAACACTGTTTGCGGGGGCTTAATAATGCTGCAATGCCCATATGATACACACACATCCCCACACAACACCTTAAGAGCTGACCATTATCTGTTGATGCCTCTCAAGTGAAACCAGAATTTCTAACTTTATATGCATGTAACTTACTTATATATTTAATGTAAGCATATAATTTTATTGCCAATTCTGCACTGCAGAAAAGTATTTAAGGTTTTCCTCAACAGAGTCATTTAGCCTTCCCTTCTGAGGTAGATCGGAAGATAACATCCTCCACATTTCCATTGTTCTAAGGGTTAAAAAACTTCACCATCACAATGATGAGCCTTATTACTCAGTCAAAGTAAATGGATCACCATATAACCTTTCAGAAATGTTCTTCCTTAAGCTATTAAAACATTCCATGCCCTTAGATGACAACAATTTCTCTGCCTTTTGAAATTTCTTTTCTATCCTGCCGAGTTCATAGAGATATGCTTGGTTAAAATCAACTTATATAAAACTATGCACTGTAAATTCTGACACTTCTGTTTGAATCTCTTTTCAAACACTTGTCTTTGCTCACCATAATAGATGTCAGTTCTTCTGATGTAGTTCAAGCATGAGCTTCATATGAAGACTCAGCCATGTCTATTGCATTTCTGAAGCTACTACTCACTGAAGTTTTGTGCTGTTTGACATCAAAGATAGGCAAGAATCACCTGCTGAGTTCACATGCATGGAGCAAAACATCTTCAAATCACTTGTGCTAGACAAAAGTTCTCCATATTAAGCCTTCACTATCATGTGGACTTAAAGACAAATGTAGCCCTTGTTAAAGTTGCAATGTTGTATTATTAAAGTATGCATCTGTGCTTTGTGGTTGTACCATATATAACTTTGTTAGATCTAAAAATAATTCCGTTATGGCTTTTCTTTCTTGCTGGCTTTCCCCCGCCCCCTCCTCCTCGGCACAAAAAAACTAAATAAATAATACAGAAAATCTAGGCATAAAATTTGTTTTTCATTCAATGTGTAGCAATTTTGCTCAAAGATATACCAAACGGTTTGAAAGCACCTGATACTGCTTCTTAAAGAAAACTTCCAGCGCTCCAGTTTTCAATCTTTAATAACAGACCTTGACATCAATTTGAATACCAAAAAGATGTGATGTTTAAAAGCACTGTATACAGCAAACTTAAAATGGAGCTGAACGGCATCGAACAGTGCAAGCCTACTTAGGTGTACAGTATTCAGATGTAAACCCCATTGAGTCCTGCTGACTCCGAGATCAGAAAGCATATTGAAGCCTAAAAGTACTAAATTATATGTTCCATATTTGATCACACGTATAGCACAGGTAGATGGGAAAGCAACTAAAAAAAATAAAACTCGCTGCATTTGGTGGTTTGCAAACTGTGGCATACTTCCCTTAAGGGGGAGGGGAATCCAGCGTTTTCCTTTGCATGAGACAATACTGGAAATTAATGCCTGTGAGTTGCCTGTTTCATTTACATGAAGACAAACACAGCACAGTGGAAGCCAATTAACTGCATCAGATTCTGGAGGAGATTCCCAGAGAAAGAGGGTGGGCCCAGCCATTCCCAAACTTCCTTCCTCTTCATTTGAATGCCCCTTTCCTTCTCTGTGTGTGCAAATACACACTGTAAACCAGTGTTGTTGTTTTTCTGGGGGTATGCATACCCCTAAACATTTTGTGAATCTTTGTACTTTTGTCCATTTATTTTCCCAGATTTGAACTATAAAATGGTGATTTTCTTGAGTCAAAATGAGAGCACCCCTAAACATTTTTTAAAGAAAAAAAGCACAGCTGCAAACTGATTCTAGCTATTTCCCTGTCTTTTTCACAAACTGTGGCTAGTGGCCACAGCTTCTTAGTTGCCCAATCAGAGCCCTATTCACCACCAAACTGACAATAGAAAACTGTATTTCCCACAATAGATGTTTCATAGAGCATCAATTGTCTCAATTTCTTGCTTATCTCTAAACCATAGGACAGGGGTGGCAAATTTCTGTATTCCCAGCTTTTATGAGATAGAACAATATGACCCAGTCATGACTCTATATTGATAGCTCAAGCTCTAAAATAAAAATGACATTACCTAGCAATAAAGGTTTCACAAGAATGAAGCCCACAGGTGGTTAGGTAATTTTAGACCCTGGCCATAATGGTTTCACAGGGGCCTTTTTCTTTAGATGATATTAGGTTGTATCTAGTCTTAGTCAAACTCAGAGTAGACCAATTGAAATCAATGAACATGACTACTTAGGTCCATTAATTTCAATGGGTCTTCTCTGAGTAGAACTTAGCTGGGTACATCCCAATGTGGGTTGCTTGCCTTACAGCACCACAGGAAGCAAATGCCCTGTTTGGAGCCCTCATAAACGAATGTGCTTCCTGAAAGATTCCTCAGGAGTAAAAAGACGGGAAATAGAGGCTGTGGTGTCACCTGCTACAGAGCCAGACCAGATACCTGGCTTTAAGTGTGATGACTTCTGGTCTCTATGCTGGTAGGAAGAAGCTCACTGGACCAGATCCCACAGCTTCAGGTGAGTCTTCCTTTTCTATATATATCTGGATGAGCAATTTGATCTTGCTTTATTGCAGTTTTTATATTTGGTTTGAATGTTTTTGTTATTTCTGTTTGTATTATGTAAGTTGCTTTGAGAGAGCACCACCACCACCACCATTTTAGTTGCCTTATATTGAGTCAGACCATTGGTCCACCTAACCTAGTACTGTCTAATGGTAGCAGCACTCCAATCATCTCCCACCATGCTACTCAAGGTCTTATAAACTGGAGAAACCAGAAATTGAAGCTTGGACCTCCAGCAGGCAAACAATGTTGTTTATCACTGGCCCCTTCTCAAACGAAGATGGAGCTTCATAAGTATAAAATTGTTTGGAAGACATTAACATATCAAAAGTTGATGATGATGATACAAATACTAAATCTCATGAAACCCATGTGGGGAGACAAAGGGAGTGGGAGGAGAATGGAAGAAAGAAAACAGAAGTTCTGAGAGGAAAGGAGACATTCAATAAGATAAGCATCACTTGCTCAGTTGCTATACTCTGGTATGGAGGAAATAATAGATGGCCCAGTTTGTGTCCCTGCTGTATAACAGCAAATTCAGCCCTCATCAAAAGCAGGGCTTGGATTAGCAAGAAAAATGATGACAAACGTTTACAAAACCATTGTTTTGCAGCTTGGCTACAGTGTGAACTCGTATGTGCAGCCTATTGAGAGGAAATGGACGAGAATGGCAAATCTTTGCAGAAAAACAAAATTATCTGCAAGTCTAACCCTCAAAAATAGAACAACATGCTGTGCCAAAACCAAAGCAAAAAGCCCACAGTAGAAGCCCAGAAAAGATCAACCAGGATAGCGAATTCCACAGTACGATAGCTAGATTGCAGCACTCAGTATTAGAGTTTAAATCTGTGAAGTTCGCTGCAGAAGTGACCTTTATAGTTGGCTTCCCTGTCAGAGGAAGCCAAATGAGATGTTCTCGTATAAAAGCAAAAAGATTCAAAGAGCTTTCCTGCTATCCGTTTGCATTGTACAACTCTGATTTCCTCTTATTTTGCACAACAGAGGCAAGATACAGCCTGTGTAAAATGGTGCTTGTTTTCTTCCATCCCCTGAAAATAGGGCATTGTGACTTCCAGATGCTGTAAACACCCATTCATTGTGGCATCTGAGGGACATGGTATACATTGTTAAATAAGCAACATTTTGAAATAAACTGGACTGCTAGAGAAAGCAAAAATACCTCATTTGTTAGGCATCAAAGGGCAGCAGGCACAGCTAATAAAATGCCACGGATACCTTGACCCAATTGTTACAATGTACTCATACATGTCCATATAAAGGAAAGAGACTAACAGGTGGTCAAATGTGGTTTCAAATAAGTTACGTTTCAAGAGGTCACTTTGCTCTTTCTATAAAGACATGATCCACAAAGGGAGCATACAATCTGTTTGGAAAAGGAAAAGGGCATTATAGGAGGACGTTAGAGGAGTAAAAGTACTCAACTTGCTTAAGACAGATGCTGGACATATACTCTGTCATTCTTTTGATTAGAATGTTGAAGCTGACATTATGGACAAGCATGAATTAAGTGATGCCTCATCCCAGTGACTTCTATGAGTTGGAGAATTCAGTATGTAGGGCAGGGCATTTGTCTCATCTATTACAGCTGTTCTGGGACGCGGGTGGCGGTGGGGGTTAAACCACAGAGCCTAGGGCTTGCTCATCAGAAGGTCAGCAGTTTGAATCCCCGCAACGGGGTGAGCTCCTGTTGCTCAGTCTCAGCTCCTGCCAACCAAGCAGTTCGAAAGCATGTCAAACTGCAAGTAGATAAATAGGTACCGCTCCGGCGGGAAGGTAAACAGCGTTTCCGTGCGCTGCTCTGGTTCACCAGAAGTGGCTTAGTCATGCTGGCCACATGACCACATGAGCTGTATGCTGGCTCCCTCGACTAATAAAGCGAGATGAGCGCTGCAACCCCAGAGTTGGTCACTACTGGACCTAATGGTCAGGGGTCCCTTTACCTTTACCTTATTACAGCTGCTGACTTCCTCCCGTGACAGTTAACAGGATCCATTCTAGATAGTCCATGTGTCTAACCTACCTTGCAGGCCTGTTTTGAGATTAAAATTAGTTTATTTATTTGATAATTGTCTTTCCTCTGAGGAGCTCCTTCCTTCCACCTCCCACAGGCACACTTTATGGTCACGACAACCCTGTGGTGTACATTAGGATGAGAGATAGTGACTGGCCCAGCGTCATGGTAGAATGGGGATTTGAACCTGGGTCTCCCTAGTCCTAAAAGTGAGAGCTGGGCCATAAAGAAGGCTGATCACCGAAGAATTGATGCTTTTGAATTATGGTGCTGGAGGAGACCCTTGAGAGTCCCATGGACTGCAAGAAGATCAAAGCTATCCATTCTTAAGGAAATCAGCCCTGAGTGCTCACTGGAAGGACAGATCGTGAAGCTGAGACTCCAATACTTTGGCCACCTCATGAGAAGAGAAGACTCCCTTGAAAAGACCCCAATGTTGGGAAAGATGGAGGGCACAAGGAGAAGGGGACGACAGAGGACGAGATGGTTGGACAGTGTTCTCGAAGCTACAAACATGAGTCTGACCAAACTGCGGGAGGCAGTGGAAGACAGGAGTGCCTGGCGTGCTCTGGTCCATGGGGTCACGAGGAGTCAGACATGACTAAACAACTAAACAACAACAACAACAACTCCCTAGTCCTAGCCTATTACTCTAACCACTGCACCCCACTGACTCATAGGTCTAAGCTTCTTGGATGAACAATGGGACACAAATATAATATGGAAATCATTTTGTGTCTATCTGTTACTGGGTACCATTGAAAAGAAAGAAAGAAATAAGATACAGGAATGAGTATTACTTCCTTTCATATCTTTAACTCTGCTGAGCTCATCGAGAGAGCGGTGAGTGAAAACGGCTTGTGACCAGAATAGTAAGCATTGCGTTGCCAAAGTGATTATATTCATTCGTTATTATAAGATGCAGCTTCCAAAGGTAACATTATAATTTCTGCGTGATAATTATAAACATTCGCCGCACTACAACTAAATTTGAAATGTACAGGCAGCTCTTTTGCAAGCGTCCCTAAATCCATGTTGTACTTTAATATTCAAAAGTCAGCACACATAACCACATAGCTGTGTTGAGCAATCACCAAACCTAAAGAGATGTGGTGTGAATTAATCAAAAAGATTAAGGCAGTACACCAACATTAATGAATAAATAAAATGGAATTATATTTACTTTCCTCTTTATCTCTGAGCAGTTTGTTTTTCTTTTAAACATAGGTTTTACTTTATGCCACTGACAGGGAAGAATGGCAGGGAGGTTGTAGGGGGAGGATAAAGGCATTTCAGCTAAGACCTTCATCACTGCAAAGGGCGCGGGAAGGAATAGGCAGAATTTAAGGATCTTTCCTCACCAGTGTGTTATGTCGGGTGCTAAGAATGCCTCTGTGGTGAATGGTTACACATACAACCTACAGCAGTTTATGTCAATGTCTACCATGAAAAGAACAGACAGATGTTTTTGGCCACTAGATGCAAAATCTACGGATCTCTCTCAGCCATTCTGCAACATGCAGGAAATTAAGGGAACTGCGTGGAAAATATCACCTGTTCTTTCCCTACCTGAGAAAAATTTTCCTAATTGGATGGAAAATGCACAATTTTTCATCTTAGTGTCTTCTACAGCAAAAGCAGTATATGTGAATACACTGATTCCCTTTTATGAAAGTTTGGTCAAAGATTGTCAGCCTTGGAGTAGGGAGAGGGGAGAAATTTGATTCAGTTTGAGTTTAAAGGTGAACCGAACTAATTCGTACTTTCCAAAGTGATACATGAATTGAAACATGGCCATCCATCAAAACTCGCACTTTTTCGAATTTTGTGAATCAGATGATCAGCCACATAGTGTATACAAAAAGCTTGGCCTATCACTCAACATCCAAAAAACCAAAGTGCTGCATCAACAAGTACTAAATAACCCCTCTGCAGCGCCACAAATCCAACTCAGTGGTGTAACATTGGAAAATGTTGATCACTTCTCCTACCTAGGTAGTTATCTTTCCATAAGGGCCAACATTGATGCCGAAATCCAGCATCGCCTGAGCTCTGCGAGTGCAGCTTTCTTCCGATTGAAGTGCAGTGTGTTTGAGGATCGGGACATTTGCAGGGAAACCAAAATGCTTGTTTACAAAGCTATTGTACTACCAACCTTACTATATGCTTGTGAAACATGGACCACTTATAAACGCCACCTCCAACTCCTCAAAAGATTCCATTAACGGTGTCTCCGAAAAATTTTACACTTGGGAAGACAGGTGAACTAATATCAGTATACAGGAAGAATCAAAGATCACCAGTGTTGAAGCAATGATTCTTCAACTTCAACTTCGTTGGACTGGTCATGTTGTGCAGATGCCTGATGATCATCTTCCAAAGCAATTACTCTATTCCGAACTTAAAAATGGAAAGCGTAATGCTGGTAGTCAACAAAAGAGGTTTAAAGACTGTTTCAAGGCAAATCTAAAAACAACGTAGTATAAACACTTACAACTAGGAAACACTGGCCTGCAAGTGCTCCAGTTGGAGAACAGCCTTTACCAAAGGTGTCATGGGCTTTGAAGACACTCAAACTCGGGATGCAAGGGAGAAACATGCTAAGAGGAAGGCATACTTGGCAAATCCACATGGTGATCAACTCCCACCCAGAAACCAATATCCTCACTGTGGAAGGAAGGGTGGATCCAGAATTGGCCTCCACAGTCACTTACGGACTCATTGTTAAAACTGTGTTTATGGAAGACAATCTTACTCGGTTATGAGTGATCGCCAAAGAAGAAGAAGATATCAGGGCAAAGTGTGCACTAAAATGCATATATTGGTGAAAATAACATACAGCAAAGCATTATATTACGGGAAATAAAAGGCAGCATAGCAATGCCTCAGAAGTAGCAGCAATAATTTCTAACACCAGTGCTTGCTTATGTGGCTTATTTCTAAATAGGATATTCCATGTTAGTTTTTTTTCTAATTAGGTAATGGGCATACTGATTATTTATTTATTTATTCATTCATTTATTAAAAGCATTTATACTTCACTCTCTAGGTAGAAAGGTTCCCAGAATAGCTTTACCAATAAAGATGACGCAAAAGGGAAAAGGGACAGGGGTGGAAGGGGGAAACAAACTTCCACTTCACTAGCACAGAATGTTTCCTTGGTGAATAATCCAAGTTGGGATGCTGTAGACTAAGTCTAAAGGAGGTCAACTCCTATGATGATATTCAGCACCAGGAAAGCTGGACTTACAGTAGGAAAATTCAGATTGAGAGCAGGAAAAAGCTCTGTATTCCCCAAGGCCTGCCCAGCAATATTTGTTACTAGGGAGGAAGAAGAAATGGATTTCTACATGGAATTGGGTGGTTTCAACCCAAGCAAGCATTGTTTGTTTTGGATCGCCTCTTGAATCAAGTGTCTGCTTATGTTCGAGCCACTCGTGCTTTGTTGCTTTTAACTAATTAAATGCAAATTTATGCAGAAAGGATGATATGCAAGTAAGTTTTACTCAGCATAGACCCATTGGGCTAGAATCAATTAACACAGTGTGTGACTGAAAGGACTCCTGCTATTGCAATGGGGCTGTCCCCCCTTAAGCCCAGATTTGCTCTGGGGTGCTGTGAGCACCCCCAGAACAACAGGAAGGGAGATTGTTCCATTTGGCCAGCAGATACATATTAGCACAACATTGAATTCCATCCATATAAATTAATGAACATGACTAAGTTAGGTCCATTAATTTCCATGGGTTTATGCTGAGCAAAGCTTAGTTGAATACCACCCCAAAAAGTGGCATTCAACTAAGTCCTACTCACAGTAGACCCGCTGAAATTAATAAACCTAAGTTAGCCATGTCCATTAACTTCTATGGATCTACTCTGAGTAAGACTAGTACAGTCGTACTTTGGTTTTCAAACACCTTGGTACTCATACATTTTGGCTCTTGAATGCCAAAAACCCAGAAGTAAGTGTTCTGGTTTTTGAATGTTTTTTGGAAGTCGAATGCCCGACGTGGCTTCCGCTTGAGCTCCTGCAGCCAAACAAAAGCCACACCTTGGTTTTCAAACAGTTTCAGGAGTCAAACGGACTCCCAGAAGGGATTAAGTTTGAGAACCAAGGTTCCACTATATTGACTATTACTCATTATAGGCATAAAACTTATAAAAGAGCCAAGCTCCATGCAGTACTATATTTCTGCAGCATAATTTTATAAACATTATAGATATACAGTGTTCAATGTATTGTTGCATGTATCTGTTTATGTGTTGGTTACTTTGGAAATATATGTGTATAATATGTGTATGATATTATATGTGCATAATATTGCATATAATGTTTTTATTTTTAGCGGAACCCATCTTTTAAAATACCCTCAAGATGAAGGGGTGAGATAGGAATGTGAAGGGGAAAACATTCTGTGTGGATAAGCTGCACATCAAGATTTCCATCAGCAGTTGTCCTTTGACAAGAACAGACCAAAAGCCTAGCTAGGCCAGCACTCTGTTCTTACCGGAACCAACCAAATGCTTATAGGAAGCCCACAAGCAAGACATAAGCACAATAACACTCCAGATGGAAAAGATAGGAGAAACATTTCCACAAAATAGAAGCCTTATTACACCCATATGGAAATGAAGGTCATTGTGTGAATGTGAATGTTCCATGATAATAGTAAAATGTATTGTTTTCTTCTAAGATTTCTGGCACTTCACTCTTGCAATAGCCTATGTAGCACAACATAGTTCACTTAATTCCATTGATCAATTTGACTGAACCATTTGAACTGCTAAGTTTGACATAGGCAACAGCTCAGCTAGATTTTTCAATCCTACATAAAGGGAAAGAAGCATTTAAAGGGTTAGACTGTGTCTAATTATTAATTACAGGAAAAGTTCATGGTAGAGTGAGATAGAAACAAAACACTTAAGCTAGTATTATGAAGCTTCTTTTTCACAATAGGCAAGAGATTTTTATCATGTCCAGAGGATGGTTCAGGATGTAACAGGAAAAATTTGAAACTGAATGCCATTTCTTACTGGTGATAACTAGAGCTGGGAGAATACGTCAATTCCAGTTTCTCATTTTTCCATTCTTTAATTCAGTTCACTACATTTCCACATCAGTTTGTGATTTATTCATTTATTTTTCAAAAGACCTCATGAAAATTCATCAGAATTTTAGTGCAATTTTTTTCCAACATACCCATTTTTGTATTAACTTTTGCCTAATAGACAAACTGTTTCAAGCATTTTATCCTAATATGATGCACTGCAGACACTTTTCACCAGTATGTGTATTTTTGTGCACATTACTTAG
Organism: Podarcis melisellensis; assembly: GCF_964234715.1. Taxonomy (NCBI): domain Eukaryota; kingdom Metazoa; phylum Chordata; class Lepidosauria; order Squamata; family Lacertidae; genus Podarcis; species Podarcis melisellensis. The sequence continues at coordinate 23,469,091 of NC_138542.1, forward strand.
CTGGAGAACTGAATTGCAAAATTCAGATAAATGAGGATTTCAAAGGATGATTATGTTTCTGTTCCCATCTTGTTTAGGAAACTCCAAATTAGGTAAGTTAGGGTTGCCGTATTTCAAAAAGTGAAAATCCAAACACATTTTTTTGGGAGCTATTTTTAATGAAATTCTCCAGAATCTACACTTCTGACATGGGCTGTCATATGTCCATGTTTTCCCGGACATTTCAGCGATTTCTTCCTGGACGAGGGCTGAATACCGGCTGTATCTGGGAAATTCCAGAGATATGGCAACCTTAGGTAAGTTCACCTTCAAAAGCAAACTGAATTGAATTTCTCCCCATATCTAGTGGTTACATAAGTGAGTTTAAAGGACTTAAAAGGTTAAGTCCAAAGTAAAACTGCTCAAGATATTTGTGGCAGGGCCATGGACTTTATCCGACACACTACAGTAGATTTCTGCATCCTGAATGAGTTTTTATATCATTGTTTTACATGTTTCATTCTATTGCTATGTTGGATTGTGTATACACTGCCCTAAGCTCTTTTGGGAGGAACAGTAAGTTAAAAATTATAACATAGGGAACACTCCTTTCTTGCTTTGTTTTCCCTCCATTCTGTCTGAGAGAATGACACCACATAATAGACAAGCATTCAAAGATAAAGAAACAGATCTTCCTAGCCACAAGCATGGAGAATTGTTTTGTCCAGAAGATGTTAATGCTTCTCATACATATAAAGGCACCACTCTTGATATTGATATAGAATGTAATGTCAGTTCTGGATGAGAAGCTGTACTTCAGTGAAAATTCTGATCAGGAATCCCATGGTACCATATCAGAATGTAACAGCCCTGACTTTTATGCCTAAGAGATGACGGAATTAAATGCCAAGGAAAGAAACAGAGAAATTAATGCACACATACAACAGTGTATGTGTGTGTGTTGTGCAGAAGGGAAAGTTGCTAGAACAAAGTTTATGAAGTATTGAAGGTCACTAATCAACAACAGGAAGGGAAGGGCCAACAGTGTGTTTTATCAGGAATTTTTAAAAGTAGGTTTTATTCACATCCCTTTAGTTTCTACGTTTTCTTACAGCAGCAGCATCCTTCCTAGAAAAATCAGCACTATTCCCATGGAATGCACCTGCCATTAAAAAGGAAGTGAGGACTAAGTTAAAAGGCCATAGCTGCACTCTATAGACAGGTAAGTTGGACGGCTGGACTGTTGCTCATTAAGGCAGGAAAAAGGTGCTCTGAGTTCTGACCATCATCAACACTTGATTGTCTTCCAGGAATTTGATGGATTGTGGTGTTTGTTGATAATGTTTTTTTCTACTCTTTTTATTGCACAGCTTTTTTGTAATGCACTCTTTTTAAATTTTATATTATGCTTTATGCTCTTAACATTTTGTGAGTCACTTCGAGATTCCTTTTGTGTCTGAGCGTTGAATTAAAAGCACTCACACCAGCAGCTGGGTTGACCTATGGGCTACTTTATTGAACTCAAGCAGAAACAAAACCTGCAGGGTTCTTATCTTTTTAAAAAAAAAAAATCAAGAACCCGGATAAGACATAATGTTATAGGTGCAAGGATAATACAAACATTTTAGGAGCTTTTTACACGTTACTTTTCAAAATGCAGAATAAGACGACTCTACGATTTACAAGTTGCTTCCGATTCACCTTTCAGCTAAAGGTCGGCAGGTAAAAAATATACATGTTTGTAAGCACTTGAAGTGTTTAGGGAGCTCATGGCTTTTTTTATTATCCATGTATGTTTGCTGATTATAAACCACAGTGGACTGAAATTTTTCAAGTCTTCCACTTCATTTCAAAAAGCGGTGGAGGGAGTGGGTGGCTTTTGTTTACTGACCATGAGAGGAGGAGGAGGTGGAGGAGGAGAGGGGGAGAAAACAGCATATTCCCCCCCTTACTTTATAATAATATGCTGTCTGACCAGTTCAGAGAGAGATCTCTCTCTAATAATGTCTCAAGTCCAACTGTGGGTCTCATTAGGGTAGAAGAAACTGTCATGCAACTGTGAATGTGCAATAAGTGTAGAGGTAAAGGAGAAGGGGAGAGAAATATTAAAAAGCATTCTCCTCTCAGATACTGCCACAAAGGTATTTATCTTTAATACACTGAACAAGCTAAAACAGAGAGTAGAAAATTAGGACTTCACTCCTTGACCTTCAACATTTAAAGAAAGAGAGGCTTTGGGTGTACAGCTTCCTGCAGAAACGGGAAAATATTACAAAGTGCAAGATGCACAATTATCCTTCTTTTCATATACCACTTCCTCTTAAGCAATGCCTCGCATTGATTTCAATGGGAGTTGCGCTTCAAAATCAATGGCAGATGACATGACATTTCAGTAACATAGTTTCGGGGCTCCATATTATGCACAATAATGTTATTCAGAATCCCGTTCTGTCACCGTTCCTTATGTTGTGGACAGTGGCATGTGCTGGGAAACAAGTCAAGGCTTGTATTAAAGGGGGAGGGGGGGGAGCTGACATGTTTGGTTTACCCATATGGGCGGAGAGAAATGGCAGCGCCATTTCCATGGCTCCGGATGAGCTTCTGCTGCTCTCTGAAACAACAGGAGAATTCTGCAAAGTTAAGGTTAGCCACCCAAGGATCTGGGGACAACAGGCGTTTAGCTGGTTAGCTACTGGTTAGCAGGTGAGCTGATGCAGCTCTTCCTTGCCTTTCCTTTCCCCTGCCCCACCATCGTAATTCATAACAACTAGAAGATTAACTGCTAGGCTTCCATTCTGAGAAAAATTGGATTAGAGAATTAGAGGCTAAAATGCGCAAGAAAAAGACTCATGAAACCCTCAACAACAATTTTATTATTTATACCCCACCCATCTGGCTGGGTTTCCCCAGTCACTCTGGGAGGCTTCCAGCACATATAAAACATAATAAAACATCAAACATTAAAAACATCCCAATAGAGGGCTGCCTTCAGTTGTCTTCTAAAGGTTGTGTAGTTCTTTATCTCCCTGACATCTGAAGGGACAGCGTTCCACAGGGTGGACACCACTACCAAGAAGGTCCTCTTCCTGGTCCCATGTAACTTCACTTCTCACAGGGAGGGAACCGCCAGAAGGCCCTCGGAGCTGGACCTCAGTGTCCGGGCTGAATGATGGGGTAGAGACGCTCCTTCAGGTGTACAGGACCAAGGCTGTTTATGGCTTTCAAGGTCAGCACCAACACTTTGAATTGTGCTCAGAAATGTACTGGGAGCCAGTGAAGATCCTTTAGGACTGGTGATATAAATAATCTTGATGACCTTGTTGCTTTATCTACAACTGAGCACAGCGACCTAAAGTTCCAGGACCCAAACCAGTGGCCTGAAATGGTGGATAGCATTTTCCAATAGCACAAGACAGCATAGGTCAGAGACGATGGGAGTTGTAGTCCAACAACATTTGGAGGGACAAAAGTTCCCCATCCCTGTTAAGTCTTTGCTCTGATCCAGCCAGGCTCTTTGCATGTCCTTTTTGTTCACTTCCTGGCACTGATGGCTGCAAAACTAGGGCTTGTTGCCCACAGCAAATCACAACAGGACATCCATCTGTTTTCAAAGAGAACAAACATCTTTTTTATATATGAAAAAAAACCTGGCATCATTTATGAAAGTAAAAGTTTGGAACACTGCATTTTGTATTTCCCACCTGCATTGTTTAATTCAGTCTCAGCATATATCATCAATTAGAAACACACCAGGGGGACTTCTAGGAAAATTGGGTAAAGCCATGAGGTACCATGAGGAGACTCCCAGGGCCCAGGGAAGAAGTTGGCAAATGTCTGCCTGCGCATAGAAACAAAGGCATCTCTGTGCATCTTCCTTAAAGCGATGAAAGGTTCTTAGCCTTAAAAAAAAAAAAAAAAACCCCTTTTGAGAATTATTCTTTCCTCATTGCGTGTGAATGGGAGTTGCCGGTGCATGCTGAGTAGAGAATATATCCCTAATAGCAAGAGAGTTTATATTTAACCCAGTTTTCAGTTTTCTTAATATTTTGTCAATCATCTTATAGGTTTTAGCTCAGGGATAAATTTGAAGCTGGTATTTCCCTGGTGAAACCTGCAACAATAGAGAAATATATATACTGAGAGAGGAAAGAGAAAGTAGGATATTGAAGAAACCTAATAGAAAAACCTAACATTTCATGTTGCACTTAATAATTACTTTTTACAGATCCCTTTGACGGAGAGAGCTTTTGTATCTCAAAGTTTTATTGCACAGATATCCTCTTGAAAATCTCTAGACCTTCTCCTTATTTTATATTCTAAAATATACATGTGTTCCGCTGTCTGTCTTAAGACAACGGTTTCAATTTCATACATCCTTAGCTCATCCTTGGCGCTTTATACAAGACTTAAAGGCTGAATATTATTTTCGGGGTAACCTGTGAAAAAAATGCTATAGTTACCGGGAACAGGAAATGGCTAATTTGTCCATGTATAAACAGAAACCTCATGTTTTGTTGTACAGCTATGGAAACTTGGTGGAATGACTCATCCAGGCCTTTTGTTATCCTGGTTGCATGACTCATACTTACCAAAGCTCCCCCAATTACCTCTCCCAGCCAGCCTACATTGCAATATCTCCACCGTCTGAAACTATTAAATACTAATGGGAGGAGTATTTCTCTCTTCTCCACCCTTCTATCTAATGGCTTTTTTTTTTACATTTTTTTAAAAAAGTTTTCAGATAGCCAATCTGTGAATTTTTTTTAAAAATGATGGTGCCTCTGCAGTGCTTGGGTGCCTTTTCCTTTGTGACGACAAGGCCTACTTTATATTCAAAGCAATAAATGAGTTCAGCATGTGACAAGTACACCCACATACTTCGCTTCCAAGTGGATCAGTTCTTCTGTGTATATTAAGCTCTTCCAGATTTAGCCCTAGTTGTTGGCTATTTGCCAAAGGTGAATTCTATTCTGTTTTGCAGTGTGTCAAATAGTCCCGGGTGCCAGGTATTCCCCCCCCCCCATGCCCATTCCTTATTTACATTTTTTCTTAGGTTGCTATGAAGTGTGAGCAAGTCAAAGTTATAGCATGCTTATATAGAGGTAAAGGTAAAGGTACCCCTGCCCGTACGGGCCAGTCTTGACAGACTCTGGGGTTGTGCGCTCATCTCACTCAAGAGGCCAGGGGCCAGCGCTGTCTGGAGACACTTCCGGGTCACGTGGCCAGCGTGACATCGCTGCTCTGGCGAGCCAGAGCCGCACACGGAAACGCCGTTTACCTTCCCGCTGGTAAGCGGTCCCTATTTATCTACTTGCACCCGGAGGTGCTTTCGAACTGCTAGGTTGGCAGGTGCTGGGACCGAGCAGCGGGAGCGCACCCCGCAGCAGGGATTCGAACCGCCGACCTTTCGATCGGCAAGTCCTAGGCGCTGAGACTTTAACCCACAGCGCCACCTGTGTCCCTGCATGCTTATATAATAAGATTTAAATATGTTGGATGCATTGGCTGTTTCAAACCTTTTATATAGGTATAGATACCGGTATATATTTTTAGAATCCACCTTTGTTCCGTGAATGTAGGTTGTTTTAAACTGTTTTTAACATTGTGTTTCAATTGTTGTAACCTGCCCTGTGACCTTAGGTTGAAGGGTGGATGAAGAAGATGAGGACGAAGACGAAGGAAGAGGAGGAGGAGGAGGAGGAGGAGAAAACAAGTGTCATGGATTTAATTTTCATACAGAGAACCCTGTGATAGTTTAAGTTCTTCATATTTATATATGAGTTTTGTAAGTATTATGATGAGGTCTTACTGTTTAGAGATTGTTATAAGTATTGGAAAGTTTCTTGAACTGGATCATACTGATGATTTGCTGAAATGGATCACATGTTTAATTATATGATATATATAAAACAGACATTATGGAAAGATTGGGTTTAATATATCAATATATCTTGATAAGGTTTAGAAAGAACTTTTTGCTTTTGGTTCATCTTGACGTAGTGATAATTATTGTAGGTGCAGATTTCTTTTTTAAAATATACATTAAAGCATTTTTTAAAAAAACTTGAAAGCATTTTATACTGTTCAGAATTTAACAGCAAAATACTCCTTTTCTGCAAGTAATAACAATGTTGAAAAGGAACACAACTACTTTTGTGCAGCATCCTATTTCAGTGTATTGGAAATGGCTTCATTTCATTACCAATGATCAAGACAGTTATATGGAATTTTCCTAAGTGCCTTGGGCTTTCAGTTCTATGGAATTATTGATATAACCTTGTTGATATAACCTTGTAACTCTTGTCATCTAAGTATTGTAATGACTTTGTTTCTCTGCCATGTGAAGGAACCACCTTCTCCCTCAACATGGTAGAGTCAGCTGGTTGATGAAGCGCAAATTAAGTGAGCAACTTAGCTGCATTATGTCCACCAGGAATATTGGATATACAGAATTAGAGGCTGAAATGTGCATGACAAAGACTCATGAAACCCTCAACAACAATTTTATTATTTATACCCCACCCATCTGGCTGGGTTTCCCCAGTCACTCTGGGAGGCTTCCAGCACATATAAATCATAATAAAACATTAAACATTAAAAACATCCCAATAGAGGGCTGCCTTCAGATGTCTTCTGTTGTGCAGTTCTTTATCTCCCTGACATTTGATGGGACGGCGTTCCACAGGGTGGACACCACCACCAAGAAGGTCCTCTTCCTGGTCCCCTGTAACTTCACTTCTTGCAGTGAGGGAACCGCCAGAAGGCCCTCAGAGCTGGACCTCAGTGTCTGGGCTGAGTGATGGGGTAGAGACACTCCTTCAGGTATACAGGTGGGGAAATATCTTAGCAGCAGGGGTGTCTGAGAGACAGGTTGTATGAATCAGGAGGCAGAGGGACAAAGGCAGTCAAGTGAGGGAATAGGAAATGAATTAGGAGGCAGAAGAGGATGAATCAAAGGTCAGGGGAAAACCAGCTCAGAGGAACAAATGGAATCTGGTCTGGAATATTCCTGCCCACTCAGTTAAGGCCCTTCATTATAGTTCTGGTTCTAGGCCCATTTGCAGCATTCGGTAGGCAGCCAGGTAGTCATGTGAGAAAGTCAAGAATATACAATCAACACGATCTATGAATGTTTATGAGGGCCAATATTTCCAGGCATAGATCTATCATACAATGTAAAGAACAAGAGAGAAAGTATGAAAGACAAAGATTCTTCTTTGCTGCTTTTTAGAAAGTGTCTGCCATCACCTTCTTTAACAGAGTGATGGGGGGGAGAAATACTCCGAAAAACAAAAATGGTGGGTTAAAAAAAATATTAAAATGCTTTTCCAAAGGGATTTAGCCTTGTTCTTTTTGTTCTACACCATGCTGCTTGCTTCACTATGCTCAGCATCTGCTAATGTGCCCCGTGGCTTTCAACCAGATGCTGTATAGTGACTTGCATCAGACATCTGCTGGGAGTCACATACGAGTGATGTTTGCAAAAACTATCTAATGTGGCTGCCTCTTTTTGGGGCTTTTCCCCCTGGAGGACTGTTCCTCAAAATAAAAGGAAAATCGAAACTGCTTTATTGTGCCATTTATAAAATGTTGTTGCTTTGGTTCACATTTTTTAAAGTGCTGGATTCCAGCCCAGATCTCTCGTGATACTAACAACTTCACTTCATGCCATCTGCACATGGAGATCCACTAAATTTAACTAGTTCGCTCTTCTTCGTGTTTGGGGAGGGAGGGGAGAGAGCCCATATTCCTTGGAAACAAGAGACAAAGGATGGCAGAAGTCCCATTAAAAATAAAATTTTGGTACACTACCCTTTCCTCTTTCTGTTTATAGGGACAGAAGAAGCTGTTAGGAAATGAAATCCCGAAACATTCCATATTCTCTCATTTTCTCTACAGTACAGTAATCATAATTATTAGGTCTCTCAGTGGTAGCAAACACCCTAGCCCCCTCCCCTATATCTTGCCTTACCATTCCACACAGCCATCCAGCTGTTGAGTGCCAGCCAAGTCACACCCCTTTGCCTATGGCTCTTCAGAGCTATCTCTGCCTTTTCCCACCTCACTGCCACTGCAGTAGCTCACACTTGGTGCAACTAATGGGATGGTCATGCTAGTCACACCTCAACTTCCAGCTCCCTCTTCCCTCTGTCCCATGAGAGCCAGTGTGGTGTAGTGGTTAAGAGTGGTAGACTCATAATCTGGTGAACCGGGTTCGTGTCTCCGCTCCTCCACATGCAGCTGCTGGGTGACCTTGGGCCAGTCACACTTCTCTGAAGTCTCTCAGCCCCACTCACCTCACAGAGTGTTTGTTGTGGGGGAGGAAGGGAAAAGAGAATGTTAGCCACTTTGAGACTCCTTAGGGTAGTGATAAAGAGGGATATCAAATCCAAACTCCTCTTCTTCATCATTCTAAGGAAGGTCCAACAGGGGTGGAAGAAGGAGTGGGGGGGTTGCCCCGGGTGTCACCACTGAGGGGGGTGACAAAATGCCAGGCGGCACTCACCGCGGGGCCTGCAGCATGCCCGAGCCATGTGTCTCTCCTGGGAGTGAAACGGTGGCTTGGGTGCCTGCAGGCTCCGCGCTGCCCCAAATGGTCCGCCCGCCATCTCCCCCTCAGCTGTAGGGAGGCTGAGTGGAAGGAGGCAGGCAGACTCCTTGGAGGCCCCACAGAGCATCCTGCCCCAGCTGGCCCTGCCCCTGGGCACAGGGCACGCATGCCGCCCCAGGCGCCTGATCGGCTTGCTCCACAGCTGAGGGCCAGGGGTCTTTCAGTGTGAGACACTCTGGGCAAGGAGCCCCAGGAAATTGCTGCTTGAAACAGATTTAACACCAATTTTTTATCAGATTATCTCCAGGCTTGTGCAGAAGGCTGGGATTTACGGCCATGGCTATCAAGGGCTCAGAGTTTCACTTTTCTGTTGCAGAATGAGAATGACCAAGCTAATACCAATGGCATACCCTCCAACATGTTGAGCCGAAAAACCAGGATGCGTGTCTTCCAGGGCTACGTACCTACTCAAGTCACTGAACCCACCGCAACCCCCCAAAATAGTGCTTTTTCAGGATGGTGCTCTCATATGCAACACATTTTGGGGTGCTGAATTTGATCATGGTCCCCCAAAAGTGCTTTTTTAGGGGTGTGATTACAGCACCCAAGATGGGTACCATGCTCTCACATGAAAAAATTAGATATCACTGTGTTCCCAGGACAGTTGAGGGGTATGCAATGCTCTGTTAGTTGATATATTCTTTCAAGGTCAGCAAATCTCCATCAGTTTCATCTTCCTGCCAGCCAAAAAGGCTGGAGTCACAAGCAGGATAGTGATAACTCCCTTAGTTAGACGCAAACAGCTGTGGAAACTAGGGAAAACAAATCTATTCCAAAGATATTCTGCCTATAACAAGAGTTTCCATTTTAAAGATCTGTCGCATTCTTATCGAGTGGATGAGGATGTATTCTGCTCAAAACGCCAAAGCCTACCCCAAGCCCATCTGTTGCTGTATCACCAGGCTAGGATGGTAATGCATACCTGTTCCGATATCTAAAGGCATTTGCAGCAGTCTAACTAGCACCATCTGTGGTCGCCTCTGGTCTCCTCAACCCCGTGGATTAGGTACCCATTTGCAGATGTGCAGAGAAGATGCCGCTAATTGGCGTAAGATCTAGCAAGTCTGATACCCACAGTTTTCGGCAACGTATTCAAAGAGCTCTAGCCACTTAACTATTGCACTAGTAGCAAATTAGAGGATATGGGCACGGGCCAATTACTCCAGGGTTGTAAGCCCATCTCTGAAACTGGCTCTTTCTTCCTAGCCTTAGGCAAGACGGCTAATATGCACACACTTAACTGCACTTGAATCAGACACACTGCAGCTCATAAACCACTTAACTCAGAGCAGTCACACTGATTTCAGTGGGACCATTCAAAGACGTCGAAGGCTGCAATCATAGCTGTTGTGAGTGTTCTAATAGTCTGAACATGTACAAGTGTTAATGCTGCACATAAATGGTGTATTGTGTTAGCACAGAACACCTCGGTATTGCTAACATACTAGGAAGAGGGGGAAAGTGAAAACAACTAGGGGATGTTACAGGGATTTTGTGTGCAGCTGTGCCCAGATCCAAAAAGGCAATCACTGCAAGTGAAGTGTTTCCATTGACCTGAATAGCCTTTGAATCAGTACTGCACTAGACAGCTTCAACTTCTGCCTGATGGCAGAATAAGCAATAAAGATTATGGCATGCAGTTTAAGTGCCGCACACAATCTCAGCAACATGGCCCCGATAGTGAGGTTAATACAGAAGACAAATGACAGAGAAGGCTCTATTCTATTGTATCGTCGGATGTGTATATACATAACAGATAAACATATTCCCTTTTGCATTAGATGAAGGGCCAAAGGACACACATGAATATTTGGTATGATTGAGCTTCTTAAAACGGCTATTGTTAAATCAATTTTTCTTACAGCAGACCAATTCATATGCAGGCCGATTTTAAACAGTCGCAGGAAGACTTAGGACCATGTGTTAAAGCGTGTAAGTGATTTCTAAGAGGCATTTGAAATGTAAAAATTCCACATTTCGTGCACTTCCTTCCCATAACATGCATACACATGCAACATCAACTTCCACTGACATTTCTTCGTTACTATGAAAAAGCTCGGTCTCTCCTGAGAGGCTTTTCAAAACACACACTCTCTCTCAACAGATGCTCCTCACTTATTATCTGCACAAATGGTTCATGGGATTTATTTTACTCCATTGGAGGGTATGATGTCCAGTCTTAAGTTGCAGGGTTCTCTCACAATAGGCTTTCACAGGACAACAAAGGTGTATGTACCTGACGAGTCAGCAACAGTGCTAAACTTCAATGTAGAACAAGCAGCCGTTGTTTACATGACTTTATCACCAACATTACTACACTGTCAAGACTTCCTAGGTACTCCCAGGATTCAAAAATTTGTACCTGTGTCTGTCCTGTTCATATAGACTTTACATCAGGCATCACATTGTGGCACCCATAAGCACCCTCCCTGGTGTTCGCATAGTCACCTAGGTGAAATTAACCTTGAAAGAAAAAGCCTATAATAATGACCGCTCCCCACTTAAAACGGGGGGCGCCCTTTGCGTGGACGCGTGCAGCCCTGGATCTGGAGTGGCCCCATCAGCATAGGCTTTGCCTTCCCTCAGGTGGGATACCTGGAGGTCCCCGCCTACCCCAGTGAGTTGTCCAATCCCACCTGGGGGAAGCATTGCCAGGGAAACCAGGCCAGATAGGGGAGGGATTACCTGCCCACACAATAGAGGGTGGATCTTAATTGGTAATCCTCACTTGGCTCCAGAGCTTCTCCGGGAGGGACATCGCTGGACTTCCTTGCTCCAAAAGGTAAGCCTGGGGCCTTTGCCCCCCCCCCCCACGATTGGGTTCCAAAGGCTAGCGGGGGGGGGGTAATGGATTGCAGGATCCCCTTTTAAAAAGGGGATCCTTTTCCCTAGGCGGGCCCTGATGCCCTGGGGTGCTGGGCGATGGCATGGGGGCCCCTCTGGCTGCCCCCCATGCCTGCGGGGCCGCGGGGGCCGCGGGGGGGAGGCAACGCCACACGCGGCCCCTTCCCCTTTGCCTGCCAGGCCTGGCGCCCCTGGGGTGAGGTGGGTGGTGGCGGAGGGGGTCCCCGGCCACCCCCCAGGGCCTTTGTGGCCTCCAGACGGCCTTTTCTAGGCCGCAGGGAGGCCTACCGCGTTCTGGAGGCCTTATTAGGCCTCGGGAGGGGGGGCTCCGCCGGCCTAATCGGGCCTCCTGCGGCCCTGGAGCCTCCCCTGGGCGGCGGGGGCCTCTCTGCCGCCCCCGCGATCGCCGGGGGGGCTGCAGGCCGTGCGTGTGGCCTTCCCCCGGCTCCAGAGGCCTAGCTAGGCCTCACGAAGCCCTGGCTGGGCCTCGGGAGGCTCCGCGGCCTAATCGGGCCTTGGGCGGCCCCGGAGCCTCCCCTGGGCGGCGGGGGCCTTCCTGCCGCCCCCGCGATTGCCGGGGGGCGCAGGCCACGCCGCGTGGCCTCCCCACGGCTCCAGAGGCCTAGCTAGGCCTCAGAGAGGCGTGGCTGGGCTTCGGGAGGCTCCGCGGCTTAATCGGACCTTGGGCAGCCCCGGAGCCTCCCCTGGGCAGCGGGGGCCTTCCTGCCGCCCCCGCGATCGCCGGGGGGCCGCAGGCTGCGCCGTGCGGCCTCCCCCGGCTCCAGAGGCCTATCTAGGCCTCAGTGAGGCCTGGCTGGGCCTCGGGAGGCTCCGCGGCCTAATCGGGCCTTGGGCGGCCCCGGAGCCTCCCCTGGGCGGGGGGGGGCCTTCCTGCCGCCCCCGCGATCCTGCCTCCCCCGGCTGCAGAGGCCGCTGGCAACTCTGTACCTCCCCTGGGCAGCAGGGGGGATTTCTGCAGCCGGCGGCTATACCCCCCCTCAGTCGGCCCCGGGGGACAGTGTGGGCCCCTGCTCGCCCCACCCCCCTTGAACTGTGGGGGGGGGAGCCACATCACGGGGCCCTGCCAACCCATGTAGAACTGGTCTCTGTTGGGGGCGTGCAGGGCCTGCTTGGGGGTGGCCCCATGTCTGCAGCCATTTCAATGGCGACCGCATGGCGGCAGCCATTGCGCTGGTGACCACATGGCGGCAGCCATCCTGGATCTGGCCGCATGGCAGCGGTCATGCCTCGGTGGTCCTCAGGCACACCTATAGCCTCATTAGGTACGTATTGGTTTTACATATCACCACCATGACTTGCCAGCAGGTGCAGCAGACAGCAGGCATCGCACTCATTATCGTCGAGGGGAGACCGCCAATGGACCTCAACTGAAATCTGTGCAGTTATAAAACTATTGCTTGTTTTATTTTGCAGCCTTCAGTAGCGATTCCTGCTGTGACTCAGTTCTTGCCTTATCTCCTCCCCTCCCATTACCTTTATCACTAGTGTGCATTTGCAAATTGATAGCGGGCATTTCCTACCAATCATTGCCCCCCCTTGTTTTCCGGATTCCCTAGCATACCCACTCTATCAGCCCCACACCATGCCGCCAAAGCGCCAGGCTGCTTCTCCTCCCCGCCCCAGAAGGGGCACTGTAAGGGGCGCGCCCACCAAGCCTGCCCAGAGACAGGCGACTGGACAGCGGAAGGCACGTCCGACCAGGGAGGAGCAGGCCAAGCCCAAGAAGACCGCGCCCAAGAGGGCAGCGGCACCTAGAGGGTCTTCTGGGTCCATAAGCCCACCAGCCTTGGCAAGCCATGCCTGCAAGGGGTCGGCTGCCAAGCCGAGACGTACAGAGAGCTCCTCCTCTACCCGCTCCTCCCTTAGTAGCAGTCTCTCGCACTCGGCGCGTGGTGACAGTAGGGATAGGACCATTGCCCGGCTGAGGCGCCGTCTTGAGCGGCGGGATTCGCGCAGAGGGTGCTCCGTGTCACCTCACAGCCGCAGGCAAGGGCGCAGTAGCAGCTCCGCTGACCGCCGTGCTCAGGAAGGGGGATCACGCTCATCATCCGCATCCACCAGGCGCAGAGGTAGGTCCCCCCGTTCCAGCTCCTCTGACAGGTACAAGAGTGACAAGAGCCCTGAGTCGCACAGATCACGTCATCGCGGGAGGAAGCACCACAAATCCAGGAGGAGGGGCCACAAGTTCAAGAGGGACTCGTCTGGATCATCTAGTTCCTCAGGTAGGTCCAGCTCCACTGATAGTGAACAGGGGGGGAGCATCAAAGGCTATTGGGTTACAGGCCCCGACGCCCCAGGGCTGCCGCACTGGGTCTGGCGGCGCCGCAACCGGAGGCACAGGCGTGAACATGGTGCTATCGCGCCGTGTGGGGAGGAGGGCATTGACTCCAGAGGTAGAATTATGAAATCCAACCACAAAAGAACCGACCAGCCCCCAGGCATTCGCCTGCGTGAGAAGTTGTGGGAACGCATCCTTAATGGGGAGTTCGTGGATTTGTTTGATCTGCTATCCCCTGCCGCTTCGACAGCCCTAAAATCTAAATCCGCCGAGCAGAGGAAAAAAGATAAAAAAGTGAGTGTTGAGCGTACCTTTCGTAATTGGCTCACTGCATACACCACTTACATGGGTATTATAGTCGCTAGTTACCCTGACAGGGGTTGGCACCTGACCAACTACCTACTCATCATCCTAAAGGCTGAAGCCATGTTTGGGGGGGGAGGCGGCACTCGCCTATGACCAGGCATTCAGGGAACGGGCGGCAGTGGACGACACAGTTAGATGGGATATCAAAGATGATGACGTGTGGTCTGAGTTGGTGTCGCCGCTCTTCAAGAAAGGGCCCGACAATGTGAAGCAGTCCAAATATCAATCCAAGGCCCCCAAGAGATCTTGCTGGGAGTATAACAATGGCTCCTGCTTCAGAGAAAAATGTTGATTTGCTCATGAATGCGAGCGCTGCAGTGGATCTCACCCCACCATGAAATGTTTTCGGGAGAAGAAGCTTTTTCGAGGCTCCCGCGGATCAGGCGCAGGCACATCTCAAGACAAAAGAGAGGCCGGCTCCTCTGGCGCTCAGCAAAACAAAAACAATGCCCACAAATAGTGCTCTCCTTTCCCTAGCCCCCTCACCCATATCTCTATCATCAATGCTGCCTTTGTTACACCAGTACCCCAATATAGAGGCAGCAAAATACATTGAGGAGGGCTTTAAGGAAGGCTTCCGCATCCCAGTGGTAGGCACCCCCTCATGCACCAATCCCCCCAACCAAAAGTCTGTCCGAGATATGCCACACATTGCCGAGAAGAAGATTACCAAAGAACGCTTGCTGGGGCGAGTGGCAGGTCCCTTCACAGAACCTCCATTTCCTAACCTCATAGTGTCTCCACTGGGTATTGTACCTAAGAAGGCCCCAGGCGGGTTTCGATTAATACATAACCTTTCTTACCCAAAGGGTGGGTCAGTAAATGATGCCTTTCCCCAAGACCAATGCTCAGTCAAATATGCATCTCTTGATCAGGCAATCAGGCTGGTTAGGGAGTGTGGCCCGGGCGCGCGCATGGCAAAATGTGACATCGAATCAGCCTTCCGTCTGTTACCAGTCCACCCCAGGGACTTTTGGTTGCTAGGTTTCAAATTCCAGGACCAATGGTACATTGACAAAGCTATGCCCATGGGCTGTTCCATCGCATGCGCTGCATTTGAAACCTTCAGCACATTCGTGGAATGGGCCATGAAACGCAGGTCAGGGTCCCACCGCATTTCCCATTACGTCCAGCCAGCGGGCTCACACGCGTGTGCTAGGGCGCTGGCATGCTTCATTCAGCTGACCGCTGAATTGGGCATCCCGTTGGCAGCGGACAAGACCGAAGGTCCAACTACCGTCATCTCATATCTGGGTATTGAACTGGATTCCGTCAGCCAAACCTCTCACCTGTCCCTGGCCAATCTTGCCTGCTGCCTAAGGAACAGCTACAGGTGCACTCTGACGCCTCTGGTCGCTTTGGCTTCGGCGCTTACTTCAGGGGTCACTGGTGCGCGCAACCTTGGCCAACATCTTGGCATGAGGAGGGCATTACATGTGACTTAACTTTCCTTGAGTTTGTCCCAATCCTAGTGGCTCTCCGTGTTTGGGGGCACCTCCTCAAGGACACCAGGGTGTGCTTCTGGTCGGACAACCAGGCGGTGGTAAGAATCATTGCGAAGCAATCCGCAAAATCCAACAGGGTAATTCGCGTGCTCCGTCTCTTCGTGCTGGAATGTCTGAAAGGTAACATCTCCTTTTCTGCGCGGTTCATCCCGGGCCTCAATAATGACATTGCAGATGCCCTGTCTCGCTTTCAGATGGAGCGCTTTCGCAACCTAGCACCTGAGGCCGATCAACTCCCAGAAGCCTTTCCGGAGGACCTCTGGGAAATTGGATGGGAGAAGTGACAGCAGGAGTTCTGAGCGCCCTTGCACCATCAACGCTGCGGTCCTGCACCAGAGCATGGTCCCAATTTCGAGGGGTTCAGAGATAAGTTTGGCTTACGTCGCAGGCGTACAGCTAAGGAGTCTGATGTCCTAAAATATTTGGTTCACCTAAAGCGTAGGGGCATGGCCCTTAAAACCATCAGCATGCACATGCTATCTCCTACTTAAGCAACTGTTTTGGCTCCCAGACCCCTGTAACACTTTCCACGTAAGGAAGCTTATTGCAGGGTTGCGTCGCTCCCACCCTCCCATTCCAGATAAGAGGAGGCCAGTAACCATAGAGATCCTCCAGCTGATCTGGGATGCGCTCCCCAGTATTTGCTGGTCCAACTATGAGGTCAGGCTCTTCAGGGCAGCCTTCTCCCTATCCTTATTTGGTGCGCTCCGTATCGGGGAGTGCATAGGGGGCACATTGTCACCTCATCGCAGGGGCTTGTCTGTGGCTGATATCAACCTTGACAGGCACATGATACAAGTCAAAATCCAAGCCTCCAAAAACCGATCAACTAGGTAGGGGTTCCACGCTAAGTCTAGCCTCCCGGACCATGCCCTGTCGCGGTCACACGCAAATTCCTGAAGGTACGTCCTCCGGGGCCAGGCCCCCTCCTCATTCATGCATCAGGCCGCCCCATGACCCGTTGCCAATTTGTCTCAATATTGCGTAAGGCCATCCATGCTTGTGGAGGCGACCCGGCACAATTTTCCGGGCATTCCTTTCATATCGGTGCAGCAACCTCGGCAGCTGCGAGCGGCCTCCCGGCAGAACACATAAAAACAGTGGGGCGGTGGCGTTCAGCTGCCTTCAAAGGCTATATTCGAAACAACCAGCAGACACTGACAGATACCATATAATCCTTTCTTTCAGGCTCAACCCCCAAACGTGTGGATCTTCGGCCACAGCATAGTGCATTGGGTGGCCATCCATGCCACTACTGGTCCAGGCGGAAAACATCTGGGTCTGCAGCCAAAGATCTCCATTTCCTGGTTTGGCCAACGTGGAATGCTATGGGATGCCCTGCTCCCTTGGTTGCATCACGAACTTGCGTTCCGCCATCCGCCAAACGCGGTTGTCTTCCACCTTGGCGAAAATGACTTGGTCGTGCAAACGTGGAATGCGATGGGATGCCCTGCTCCCTTGGTTGCGTCACGAACTTGCGTTCCGCCAAACGCGGTTGTGCTCCACCTTGGCGAAAGTGACTTGGTCGTGCAAACGTGGAATGCGATGGGATGCCCTGCTCCCTTGGTTGCGTCACGAACTTGCGTTCCGCCATCCGCCAAACGCGGTTGTGCTCCACCTTGGCAAAAGTGACTTGGTCGTGCAAACGTGGAATGCGATGGGATGCCCTGCTCCCTTGGTTGCGTCACGAACTTGCGTTCCGCCATCCGCCAAACACGGTTGTACTCCACCTTAGCGAAAATGACTTGGTCGTGCAAAAAAGCATAATTCTGATCAAAACAGCGATCGCGGACCTGGAAAGCGTACATGCCGCTCACCCCAACATCATCACTTTCTGGTCTGAAGGAGCTATTTCGGCCCGATGGCATGCACCTATCGGACCGTGGTAACGAGCGTTGGCTGAGCGACATCAGGCATGGCCTGATTGACTGGTTGGAGGATGGCAAAGGGGATTTTCAGATGTAGGTAGTCTTGGCGGCGAGACCGCAATCCTTGCGGTCTCGGGTGGCGGTATCAGGCCTTGGGCGGAATCCTTTAGTCCATCTTCCTCTTTGCGGCGGCGATACCAGGGTTCCCCGTTAAAGGGGTTTTGAAGGGAGGCTTTGGCCGTACGCCGAAAGGTCGTCATTGCTCTCCCCTGCGGCGGCGTAACGGGGGCGGCTATCTCTGCTTGAACATATGTTCTCCAGAGCCGGCCCATCCCCCACACACACACTGGATAACCCTGATGCTCCCTAGGTCCCCGGCTGGGGACTAGGGAGGGAGAACGCCCAATGCCTGAGCCAAGGTCTACCCACATTTGAAATTTAATAAAGTTGTGGCCAATTTAATCCCATAGCATGTTGTCTAGAGTCGTTATTCCACATGACGGGGGGGACCACTCGGGATCTGGGGACTCCGCCTGTCCACGCAATGACCGCTCCCCACTTAAAACGGGGGGCGCCCTTTGCGTGGACGCGTGCAGCCCTGGATCTGGAGTGGCCCCATCAGCATAGGCTTTGCCTTCCCTCAGGTGGGATACCTGGAGGTCCCCGCCTACCCCAGTGAGTTGTCCAATCCCACCTGGGGGAAGCATTGCCAGGGAAACCAGGCCAGATAGGGGAGGGATTACCTGCCCACACAATAGAGGGTGGATCTTAATTGGTAATCCTCACTTGGCTCCAGAGCTTCTCCCACCCTACCCACCCTCAGTTAATGTCTTCTTTTGCAGGTTAACTTTTCTTCATAGGCTTTGCAGGTTAACCTGTCTCCACAGGTATGCGGGCGCTGCTACGATAAGGTTGCTGTTAAAGGGCCGGAAAGGAATTTCCCTGCATTGGCAGGTTTCGCCTTTCCCGTAGCAAAACGTCACAACTTTGGCGGTATCAGGCCTTGGGCGGAATCCTTTAGTCCATCTTCCTCTTTGCGGCGGCGATACCAGGGTTCCCCGTTAAAGGGGTTTTGAAGGGAGGCTTTGGCCGTACGCCGAAAGGTCGTCATTGCTCTCCCCTGCGGCGGCGTAACGGGGGCGGCTATCTCTGCTTGAACATATGTTCTCCAGAGCCGGCCCATCCCCCCCACACACACTGGATAACCCTGATGCTCCCTAGGTCCCCGGCTGGGGACTAGGGAGGGAGAACGCCCAATGCCTGAGCCAAGGTCTACCCACATTTGAAATTTAATAAAGTTGTGGCCAATTTAATCCCATAGCATGTTGTCTAGAGTCGTTATTCCACATGACGGGGGGGACCACTCGGGATCTGGGGACTCCGCCTGTCCACGCAACTAAAGAATTAGGCTGCAGTGTGTGCTTAGTTGTGTGGTATGTTATAAACTGGCAACTCCCGCTTTATATGTTGTACTTTGTTCCAGTTTCCACTCACATGGGAATGGGGATATGGGCAGTGAAACAAGGGGTATTGTCAATAGCAACTCTGTAGTATAAAATTCCAGAATTTTCCCTTGGCTTTCTCTTGTAGAGATAGCAGTCCTTCTCTCTCCCTCTCTCTGGGTTGGACAGATGAACCATAGGAAAGGCTGGAGTAGCATGCACTCTTGTCATATTCACAAATTCAAGATATTTAATCCTGTGGAAAGAGAAGCCTGTGCTCTGGCTGGCTCCTCTCCTGTTCTTGAGCACATGGCTTCATCTCTCTTGGCTGTGGTGACATAGATTTCTCTGCAGTGGTAGTTCTTCATTTTGGACTCATTCATTTCATGCAATGCACTCCCAAGAGGAAGGAAGCATCCAAACCAAGTCTTCCAACAGAGGAGCATCCACCTCATAAGTGAAATTATCACCAGAGCTGTCCCTTCATCAGCAAAAGCCAGCTGTATGCCTGACACTAGGCCTGAACTAGGCCACACTATCTTTACTGTTGGTTTACTCAGTTATACATGCAAGCCAACATTTGGCACCACAGGAATCAAGTGGGGAACAGGTCCTTCAGTTCAAAGGGTTTGTTTGAAACTGACGTATCCAGGGGAGGCTTCTTTATAGTCCCAGTGAGCAAACCTACGTGAAGACTAGGGACTGAAGTCTGCCACTCAGCCAAACACCCTTATTTTCCCATGATAGGTCCATTCAAATGCAGCTTGTCCGTGATAGGTCTGTTCAAATGCCAACAACCTATGTGGTCAGGAGGAGGGGGGAGAATTGTCCGCCAATGGTCAAGCAAGGCCAGTAGTCTATCCTCAGTTGCACTGGGCCACAATCACTGCTCACCATCAGACACAGGTAAGCGCTCCTTGTGAAGCAGGATGGACTAATTCAGGTAAGGATAGGAGAGAAAGTCAATGTAGCTTGTATTTTAAGATGAATCTACCTAATTTGAACTTTCCAAAACAATGCATAAACTGAAACACAACCATCCTTCAAAAATGGAAATTCTCCAAATTTTGCAGTGCAGTTCTCCAGGCATGTAATGTATACAACAGTGCATATCTTAGGGGGTAATGTATATAAAAATGCACATATTTATGAAAATAACAAACAAAAATACATTACATTTGGGGAAATTGCTTTGCAAAAAAATGTGAATGTTGTGCAACACTGGATACAAAAATGTGTATGGGGGGGGGATTGCACTAAAATACTGATGAATTGTCACGAAGCCTTTTTTGCTTTAAAAAAAAAAGTGAGCTGAAATGTTGGGAACTGAAATTGAGACTGGAAAAATGAGAAACAGAGAAAAACCCAAACTGGCAAATTCACTCAAAGGTAAAAAGCCTAGTTCTAGTTCCTACCCAGTTCACTAAGTTATCTTCGTCATGTCATTAGATAAACGTCAGGTAAAGGACCCCTGGATGGTTAAGTCCAGTTAAAGGTGACTATGGGGTACGGTGCTCATCTCCGCTTTCAGGCCGAGGGAGCTGGCATTTGTCCACAGACAGCTTTTCTGGGTCAGGTGGCCAGCATGACTAAACAACTTCTGGTGCAACAGGACACCATGACAGAAGCCAGAGGGCATGGAAACGCTGTGTACCTTCCCGCCACAGCAGTACCTACTTATCTACTTGCACCGGAAGGCTTTCGAACTGCTAGGTTGGCAGAAGCTGGAACAAAGCAACGGGAGCTCACCCCATCATGCAGATTCGAACCTCTGACCTTCCGATGAGCAAGCCCAAGAGGCTTGGTGGTTTAGACCACAGCGCCACCTGCATCCTCCAAGCCACAAACCTCAATCTTTCAAACATAGGCCTCCACTATATGAGTCAAGGTGATTTGTGCCACAAGGTCAAGGCAAGGGGGGCTGCTCATGAACACCTTTCCTGAGCATGCTTATCCCAGTCATAATCATATCAATAGCACAGACTCTCAAGGCAACAGGATAGCAATGTGTCCCTTCTTCCCGCCTCTCCAGCATTGTTGAATGAAGTGGATACAGCAACTGTGTGCTTAGTTTAGGATAGGGGCAGCAATAGGATAGGCGCCAAGCTGAACACTCTTCATGGGCACTTTGCTGTCAGGCTGCAGAATGTGCCCTCTGACTTGGAGTGCAGCTCTAAGTGTGAAATCGCCTTTCATTTCCTCCCACCTTCACTGGAGTAATAACACAAACTCCTGGATATCATAGTCGCTTAAGAACATACAGCTCTTCGCTGCAAACCCCTTGTTGTACTGTGACTCTGCATAAGGGAGCCACAGAATATGAATCTTGAATTAATACTGCCTCGGGCAACAGGAACCCTCTGCAGACTTTCCTCACAGCTCAGCTGCACTTGCTGAGGGGAATGTTCTGCGAAGAGTGACTCTTTCACTGACCCCCAACCTGCCCACTTTTTTTCCCCCACAGGGGAGGAAAAATGACTAAACAGGGAAGTAGCATAGTTAGCAACTTCAATGTAAGCCTAGCGTGGCTTTTAACTAGAGTGAATCCCTTGTGTGCTGTTAAATGGAAAAGAAGCTTATAAAGCCTGTTTGTTTGTGTTAAAGTAAACAAAAGAAAAAAGGAGACAATAAACCTCTACTGGCTTTATTAAACTGCCTGGTATGGAAAGAGAAAGAGGAAGAGAGAACCCCTGAGACATCCAAATACGATGTCGACAAAAATCTCATTATAATCACCACAATAACTCACCTATTCAACAGGTTAACACCAGGCATTTTTAGAGCCAGCAGAGTGAGTAATATGCGTTCAAGAAGTCACCCTAGATTTGCCTTTTTAATATTCTCTAAACGTAATGCATATGCATCAGCTCAAAATGACTCAGAAAGAGCCGGTGACATGAAAGTGGCAGGCCAACATGACCTACATACGGCTTTCCGATCAGCAATTTCTATAAAATTCAATAAGGCAATCTATATAATTCTAACTGATTCGTAGACACAAAGGTTAGGGTGCAAGACGCAGCACTAAATCTTCCTAGGATTTGCTTATTTGGGGATTCAGGTGTTTCTGTTTCTTTGTTTGGTTTTAACCACTATTTCACAAACTTAAAATTAATCCTCACTCTAATATGCCACTGAAACCGCTTCCACATCAACTCCCCAAAGTCTGGATCATGTAAACAGACATGCTGTTTTACTGTACACTTCTCAGCCTACAGAATTCCTGCCTAGTCTCTGGAGTGTGGAGAGAAACTCCGGGAATGTTTCTGTTGCAGATCTTCAGCTTCAAAAGGCACATGTTGGGGCTTCCTAACACGAAGAGTTTTCCTGAGCCAATTCTTTACCTTTCTCTTTTATTGGCATGTTCACAGAGGTTAATCAGAGGCTGAAGTTGAAAGCGAAGGAAGGATACCCTGGCTAATGATCAAGTTGCTTTTATTACATCCCAGGATACAAAACCATGTACTCCACAGTAGGCATGCTATTTTCTATAGGCAAGAATGCCACTCAAAATCCACTGCAAGCCACAAGCAGAGATTCTGGGCAAAGAGCTGCAACTAGAAGATTCTTGAATTCTCTCCCTCAGTAAACAAGGGTGGTTGATTCAGGATTACAATGCTGATTCAACAACATAGATTTCTCTGATCTTGATCACAATCTCCATTTGGCCTAGTTTTTACTCAGGTGATAAACTTGGGTCTAGCATACCCTCAAACATTTTTCTAATGAAAATAAGGATGTCCTATTTAATAATAATAATAATAATAATAATAATAATAATAATAATAATACCCTGCCCATCTGGTTGCCCCAGCCACTCTGGGCAGCTTCCAACATATATAAAAACACCAGAAACCATTAAGCATTTAAAAAAAAAACCCTTCCCTATGTTTTCTAAAGGTTGTATAGTTATGTATCTCCTTGGCTCCGGGGTCGCATAACCCCATACCCTCCAACATTTCTCCGATGAATATAGGGACATCCTAAGGAAAAGCGGGATATTCCAGCATCAAATCAGAAACCAGGATGGCGTCTGTAGATCCAGGACTGTCCCTGGAAAATAGGGACACAGGGAGGGTCAGGTCTAGGCTGTATACTTTTGAACTATAGATTACTCCTTAAAAGAAAGAGAGAAAAACATAAAAAAATCAGCTGTGAGAAGAAGAAGAGGAGGAGTTTGGATTTGATATCCCGCTTTATCACTACCCGAAGGAGTCTCAAAGCGGCTAGCATTCTCCTTTCCCTTCCTCCCCCACAACAAACACTCTGTGAGGTGAGTGGGGCTGAGAGACTTCAGAGAAGGGTGACTGGCCCAAGGTCACCCAGCAGCTGCATGTGGAGGAGCGGGGAAGTGAACCCTGGCTCTCAACACCACACTGTTGATACAACCTGATGTGCTAGCAGGGCCATCTTACCCATAGGTGCTAGGGGTGTGGGGCACCTGGGCGCTGGGCTCTCAGGGGTGCCAGGCCGAGAGGCCAGGGCCCGAGAGTTGAGTCTGGGGAAGAGCCCCCCATTGGTCAGAGCGCTGCAACGGGCTCTTCTGCTGTGGGCGGTTCTGTGCTGCGAGTTCAGGGGCGACTGAGCCAGTGAGACACTGAGGCGGGCGACCGGCGTCGCCCTCCTGCGTGCCTGGAACTGGGCAACCGGGGGGGGCGCAGGGCAGATCTTTGCACCCCGGTGCCACATATGCTTAAGACAGCCCTGTGTGCTAATTTTCTATTTGTTTCATAAGAAGTAGCAGTTAATTATGTGAGGCCCCATCTGAAGTCTGCAGTAATAATGCCCAAACTCAGGTATGCCATCTCAGTAAAGAACAGGACCCTGTAATGCAATAACATATAAAATAACAAGGTCATTCTAATATTGTTTAAAGAAGAAACTATTAATTTGCTTTTGGGATAGAGGGTTGTTGTTTTTTTTAATTGTTTCTTTTTCAAATACCTTGTTCAACTTTCATGGTTGGGAGGCAGGGAGTCACACTTCTATTATTCAAAACGACCCAGTCCAAAAGTGTCTTACCCAAAAGTGACAATCATCACAACTTTTCCTTAAATAATAAAAAAGTATTGCTTTGAATGTTGTGCCACATTAAAGGATTGTGACAAAATCAAGGCTATTGTTTTCTGAAAATGTCTTTTGCAGTTAGATCTCTGAAAAAAATTATGCTTCATATATGGTCACTTTACTGCAAAGCACTGCAAACATGAATGGGGGCTTGGAGATTCTTAGAAGTTTCACTGAACTGACATTAGGCTAGCCCTAGTATTAGGCAGAGAGAAGGAGGTGCTCCAGGTGACAGGGACAAGGGGGTGGAGGATGACACCAAGGTATTAATCTCTGTCTGCTACATGGCTACTAATTCAGCCTGCTGCCATCAGTTGTGGTCAAGAATCCTGTCCTATTGCCTGTATCGAAGTAAGATTCCATAGTAGGTTCCTATATGAAGGATACGATGCCAGCTTTTCCTCCATCTTAGGAAACAAAATTCCTTGGGCCAGCCCTGAAACCACATGATATGATTAGTTCATTATTATTATTATTATTATTATTATTATTATTATTATTATTATTAATACCCCGCCCATCTGGCTGGGTTTCCCCAGCAACTCTGGGAGGTTCCCAACAGAATATTAAAAACACAATAAAAGATCAAATATTAAAAACTTCCCTAAACAGGGCTGCCTTCAGATGTCTTCTAAACATCAGACAGCTGCTTATTTCCTTGACATCTGAAGAAAGGGTCTCTACAGGGCGGAGGCCACTACCGAGAAGGCCCTGTGCCTGTTTCCCTGTAACCTCACTTCTCACAGTGAGGGAACCACCAGAAGGCCCTCAGAGCTGGACCTCAGTTTCCAGGCTGAATAGACTATTTACTAATCTTTTTCCTTTTGTCACACTCTACAGAGCGGTTGCTGAACAGCTTGGTAGGTTTCTGGATGAAACATCGGCTCTGAATCCATTCCAGTCTGGCTTCCGCGCTGGTCATGGGACCGAGACGGCTCTGGTCGCCCTAACAGATGATCTCCACAGGCCGCTGGATCGAGGCAGGTTGGGGCTGCTGATTCTTCTAGACCTGTCAGCAGCCTTCGACATGGTCGATCACGAACTCCTGGACCACCGCCTTGCCGATGTGGGGATCCAGGGCACTGTCCTTCAATGGCTGCGCTCCTTTCTCTCTGGTCAGGGACAGAGAATGGCGCTTGGGGGGAATTGTCACCGCGCCACTCCTTGGTGTGTGGAGTGCCCCAGGGTGCGATACTCTCCCTGATGCTTTTTAACATCTTTATGTGCCCCCTTGCCCAGCTTGTCTGGAGTTTTGGGCTGGGCTGCCATCAGTATGCTGATGACACCCAACTCTATCTGTTGATGGATGGCCATCCTGACTCAGCCCCAGACACACTGATCAGATGCTTGGAAGCTGTGGCTGGATGGTTACGTGGGAGCCGGTTGAAGTTAAATCCTTCGAAGCAAGCCCATAGGGAAATTCGTCTAGCGAAGCGACGCAAAAACCGAAAAACCCTATTGTCTTGCGCGTTTTTCGTTTTGCGAGGCATTCGTCTTACGGGGCACCACATTATTATTATTATTATTATTATTATTATTATTATTATTATTATTATCATTATTATTATTATTACACTGATTCACAAACAGTCCATCATACCAGAGGTGCAAGTTCTGCTTCTGAACTTCTTAGTGTAACTTCCATAAAATATATTTAAAAATCCCTTTAATTATGCTTTCATGACTATTTGTGCTTATGGTGCGATCAGTGAGGTCATCTGTGCTCCCACTTTCATTACTATTTGTGCCTACAAATGTTTTAGGGTGCCCAGAATGCTTCATTTCCTCATATCCTTCATATCCTGCTGAAATCCCTTAACGTTTCATACCACCAGTGCTGGGGGCGGGGTCTTCTGCTTTTCTTGCAGTGCAATTTCTCTGGACAGCAGTAATCTGGTAGCGTTGGGAAAACATTGCAGAACAACTAATAAAGCAGAATAAATCCACCATCAAGGCACTATTATTCCATTGAGAACATGTGTGTACTTAACTCTGGGTTGGATAGTGGCCCAGGAACCTAACTCAGCTGAGCAAAGTGACTGTTTGAGTTTGCTAGTTTCAGCATTTAAGGAAAACTTAAGTAATATCTCTCAGGAGCCAGCAGAGGGTGCTTCCTTTTTAGGGTTCAATGGAAGTTAATCTGAACATAAAGAGCAACAACGCTTTATAAAGGAGAATATCTGGTGCTCTTTTTACATACCAAATAAAAAGGTGCTGGCCCCTTTGACACCATATAGTACCCACCTGAGAAATCTAAGAATTTCTGAATTTCCAAATGCTGGGACCCGAATTCCACTATGTAGTATTTAATTATATTCATGTGTGGAAGTAGAATCCTACAATATTGTCCATATTAGAGGTTCGCGATCCAAAACACTAAAATTTTCTTAGGTGCAACAAAACGGTGGCTGCCCCATTCCATCCCCCAGCTAATTCCGAGTTGATTTCCCTGAGTCAATTCTTTCGTGGCAGAAACCTCCCCGCTCCCTTGACGAAAGAGAATAAAGTGTCCCTGGCATGCTTTAAACGGCGGTTCATCTTTCAGATATCCTCAGGTGTTCTCCAGGATGAATGGAGTGTTATTACCGACTTTACATCACCGTCATGAATGTTTAGGCGAGATGTTGAAATGAACCCAACAGCAAAGCTGTCATTATGCTTCCAAAAGATAAATATAGTGACCTCAGGATTCCTCAGAGTGTATGACTATTGTCCTTCCCTGAGGAAATACAATTTAATCATGGGTGGTGGTGAGGACCCCACCTTTCTACAAAGTTGGAATTTGTCTTGCAGCATTTGGCCTTGCTAAGTCTTGATTTCTGGAGTCCTCGCTTTGTGGGCAGCGCTGATTTGAATCACAGTCCTCCTAAGAGCAATCGCCAGTGCTGAAAGGGATTAGGCTTCTAAGCTGTCAAGCTAGCTTGGAGGTATTTTCCCTTTCTACCCGTTATTTTAAGACTCCGTCGCATGCTTAAATGAAATTAAATCGAGGGAAGATGATACACTGAGAAACAGGTTGCCAGCAAACAGCGTCTGGGGTGCGCACATTCTTTCACCCCAGAATATTCAGCTTTGCACATTGCTGTGCAAAGCAGCTACCTCTGGGCTGCAGGTCGCAGTGCTCAGTAAGTAACCTGTATCTTTGAGCTCAGAATGAGCCTGTCCTGGAATTAAAGTGCAACGTTAACAGCCAGTATCAGTAGCTCTTGGTGGGTGTTTTAGAACAACCTGGAAAAAGCAGGGGCTGAAGCTCGAGCTGATAAATATGATGCTGTGATTAAGTGCATGACTTCACTTACCGTTAAGGTAACAGATGGAAGTGCCACAGTGAAGTATGTCCCTTTTTGTTTACAAACAATAGGCAGCCTCTTCTTCTGTACAGAGCAAACACCATTATACAAGCGCTGGTTCCGTCAGCTTAAAATTATTTCTGACCCCAAATACACTTTTCCCTGAAAGCCACCATATTTTAACTTGTGTGCATGCCAACTGAATTCATCACCAAAAAAACCCCACTACTTTTGTGATGCTGCTTGAGATGCATTTTCTCCTTTTGAAAGAATTATGTACCTGCCGTATAATGAGCTAATTAACTAAAGAACAAAAGGTGCCTTTTGTTATACCGAAGACATCCGAGATTCCAAGACTAAGCAACACACCCTTCAGTTGTTCCGAACGCAGCCTTTATTGCTGATTTTACAAAACTGTATCATTTTGTATAATAGAACAGGAAGGGAGGGGGGAGTTAAGATGACAAGTGACTTAGAATGTGAGCTTTGATTTTCAAAAAAATTCTCAAAAACAATATTTATGGATTTTGAAAGGCGAGTAAAAAGGATGCCCTTTGATCAGATGGTTTCTAAGAAAGCATCACATTTATGCAGTCTGTCAGCAGAGCTGAGCTATGGACAGGAAAGACAGAATGAGACAGAAGCTTTGTGAACAAAATAAAAGATGAGCTTGTATTAAATATTAATTCTATTAATTCACAGCACAACCTCTGTTTATTGTTGTGTGTTAAAAATGATGTTCTCTTTATTCTCTTTAAATCATATATCCACAGACACAGTACATCTTGTCTATGCATGTGCAGATCTCTTCGTTTTCCGAGAAATGCCTCAAGCACCAAGAGCGGTAAAATAAAAATGACAGTCTGGATCTTACTACACTTTAGAAAACATATTAAACCAGTGATTTATACTGGAGCTACAAGTATACTTGAGAGCATGCAATTTTTTGCTTACATCAAAAATAAACATGTAAAGGGGGTGGGATGGAAAAGCCTCATAATATACTTCACAAATACTGAACAATGAAGGCTGTCGCTAAATCAGGCTTGTCTATAGCCTCTTGGCTGGTTATCTGCTGGACAAATTGCCCCCAATAAGTTAGCCATGCAAGTGGAATTGCCTGCAACAAGTTTTACAAACACTGCTGCTTTTCCTCCTCATTTTTCACCTGAGAATGACATGGGAGGATGCCAGGGTGGCTGGTAAAGGGAGAGACTACTTCTAAGGCCCCATCTGTACTGTGCAGTACATTTAAAGCAGTATCATACCACTTTAACCCATCAGAGACCTACAATTCTCAGAGTACTTTAGCAATCAGTCCCTCCTCTCAGTGAACTCTGGGAGCTATAATTTTCTGATAGGCATAGGGGTCTCCTAACAACTCTCCGCAGTCCACAGAATTCTTTTGGGGTAGCTATGGCTGTTTAAAGTGGTATGGCACTGCGTTAAATGTATAGCGGCGATGATGCCTAAATTTTAGAGACTATTTGATCAGGCTATATTAAACGGGTTGGATTATTCTTTCCAAGACAAGTGCTGGTTCAATTATGAGAATAAATACAGTATTCTGAAACATGTTTTACATTAAGTGTTAATTTAAAAATGGTTATATAGAAACAACAAGTTCTTGAAATCACCCATCGTAGGAGCTAGCTAGGATCTGGAGCATTCGCAGGCAGGTTTTGTGAAAACCGGCAAAAAAGTAAAAACAAGGAACTCTAGGTGCTTGCACAAAGCTCAGAATGAAGGCCAAAAGGGTCGGAGCCAAGAATTCTGAGTGGAGGGGGAAATGTTTATCAAATGCCCATCGGAGAACTTGTGCAAGAGTCTAAGCTGTGCTATAATATGTAAGTCCTGGAGCAATTCTCATTCTTTTATCTGTGCAACTGGGGGAAAAAAAGCATCTCTGGATTTCGTTTCTTATTTCTTTCACCAGCATTCCAACCACAAGCTGTAAAAACAACAAAGAAGTCTGATTCCACAATCCATAACATTTCCAGTGTTGACCATAACAATCCTGAAAATATCAGAGGGACTCAAACAAAAGGAAAACGCTTTGTTTCACTGTGTTTCCTGCTGCCTGGTAACTCTGTGTGTCACTAGACTAGCTACTACATGGACATTTTGTGGAAGATTTCTCAGAGATCCTGTGGTGTGCATATGTTGTTGGACTATGATTCCCATCATCTAAGACTATGTTGAAAGCTGGAGCCCAATGACATATTAAGGGCCACAAATCTCATGTCCAGGATATAGGGAGGGTGACTAAAATTCAGGCTTCTTCCACAAAACTGCACATAAGGTTCAGGGCACAAAACGAACCTGTTAATTCAATAATATCAGCCTTCACCTATCTTGTGCCCTCCAGATGTTTAGGGCTACATGTCCCACCAGCACAGAGGGCACCAAGTTGGCAAAGGGCGCCCTAAATGATGGGAATATTGATCTGATTGTTTAAATGCACCCATATACAGAATGCCCTCAGGGCTCTCTGCAAAAGGGAGACACTTCCTTTCTGTCATTTTTATTTCTTCAG
Organism: Podarcis melisellensis; assembly: GCF_964234715.1. Lineage (NCBI taxonomy): Eukaryota > Metazoa > Chordata > Lepidosauria > Squamata > Lacertidae > Podarcis > Podarcis melisellensis. The sequence continues at coordinate 23,498,898 of NC_138542.1, forward strand.
ATGTTCACACTGTCAACCGCAAAGCGCTGGGGAATTCCTCAGAAAAACAGGCATCAGCGATAGCAATTATTATGCAAACAACTGCAGGTGTAGATGAGAAAATCTATCTCAATAAAAAAAGAATCCATAGTATTGAAATAAACATGATTTTGTGGGAGTGGATCAATAGAACTAATACACTTGGTAAAGCATTCTTTATCTAGCCAAGACGCAAAATAACATTATATTATTTGAGAGTAGGCACCGTTAGCCACACATAAGCCTGAATGCATCGGAGCAAAATTCTCCATGAAGCCTGCCTCAGTTCAAGCGCCAAGCTCTTCACTGAGTGACTCCTCCATGTGCTGGGCATCAACCTTGCTTCCTGTACTGGGACTACAGTTTCAAGCAGTGTGGTTGCACCTATGCTACATCCCCACAGCAGTGACTCACAACCCATACTCCATCCGCACTATACATTTGAAGCAGAAGCATAGCACTTTAAACACTCAGGGCTTCCCTCAAAGGATCATGGGAACTGTAGTTTGCTTTCCCCTTTCTACCTCCTAGATGACCAACCCTCCTGCCCCCCCCCCCCCCCGTTTACCAAGTGACAGTTCAGAAGTGACTGATACTTTTTTCTTTAAGGAAAGGGAAAGAAAAGAGTATCTGACAGAGGTCAGGTATTGAAGGAAAGCTTTATTAAAAGTCCACTATCTTTGTGTCCACCAGAATACCCCTGGGGCCAATGGAGCACTCTGGAGAGATCAGCAAGACTGGCACAACTGGAGCATGGCCACAGTAAAAAAATGTTTTTAAGGGAAACAAAAGACAATTAATAAGTACTATTTGGCAAATTTATACCCTACCCTTCCTCCCAGGAGGGAGCCTGAGGCAGTTTACAACACAAAATCAATACAAAAAACCCACAACCCCAAATGTTTTACATGTAAATCACAATTAACTAATACGATAGCAGCAGATAATAAACACAGTGCAATTGATACAAATATCTAACACTGAGATAACAGTATGTAGCACCACAGAGGGGTGGGTTTTTGGTTTTATTTCGATTATATATTTTGTGGTTTTGTATTTTGATTTTGTTCTGTGAACCGCCCTGAGACCTCTGGGTATAGGACAGGGTATAAATTAAATTAAATTAAATTATTAAATAAAATAAATAAATAAATAAATAAATAAATGTGACAGTGGTCCCACTGGGTTGAGAGTCCCCATACTTGTGTGCCATAATCCATCCCTAATGGATTCTCTGGGCTCAATCCATACCACTGCCTGGAAGTAGAAAACCAAGCAAGCGGAGGCTGACGCCCGTTCTCTTTGTTTCTGTTGCATATTCTGCTTGGGAATGGCAGGTCAACAGATAAATAGGGCAGGAGGGGGAAGTGGGCTCTGGAGTTCTGGATGTTACTGGCAGTCTTGACCCCGATTCTGAAACAATCACTGGTGGCACTTAGCAAGCTATTATGCGAGTGAACTCGGAATCAATCTGCCTGTTGTGGTGAAATATTATAAGTCATGGGTCAGGAGAAAGTTAGGAATTTTGAATGGGAAGAGATGGAAAAGCATAGCTACCTTTGCCAACTTTAGGCTATGTCGTACCTGGGTACCCAGTGTTTCCTGGGAATTCCAAGAAGCCAAACAATCAGTGCAGTCTTTAAAGGTTCAGTCAACCACCTTGATTAAAGATGGTGTCCAGTTGTACCCATCATGCTAAATCTTGTTACAATCAGGTATCCAAATGCACAGTGGACAGCTTTCCAAAATATATATAGCAGATGCAGTTTTTGTAAGATCCATCTTACAGGACAAGCAGAGGGGAGGGAGAACCTTTGGAAAGCTGAAAGATGTGAGACAGAGCTCAAGGAAGGGAGCTTGTAGCAGGATCATGAAGAATGCAGAGCTAGAGACGCTGCTGAGTTTTGGAATTGGAAATGTATATTGTGAGAAGCACATACAGGCCCAGTTCAAAAATAATGGTCTTTTTAATAGTCAGAGCCAAAAGCGCTTCCAATATTAGATTGGAGCTCATAAATAAGTCCAAGCCATTCCAAGCTCCATTCCCCAACCCTGGTTCCCTCTCTCTTTCCTCAAAATCTATCTTTCAGAAGAAGCAGTGGGGAGTTTTGCAGAGAGGGGAGCTGCTTTTCAGCCTTTGTCAAACCCACAATTGTCACCAACAGGACGTTCCAGATCTCAGAACGAAGACCCTTGGAACTGGTAATTTACCAGGGCCCTGGGTGGTTGTTTTTGGACGGATGTGGAAGTCCTAGCAAACTGCCATTTCCAGGGATTTTTGTGGTGGGAACTTCCTATTTCAAATCTACTTTAAGTCTGAGTATAGGTGCTTCGCCGTTTACCTTCCCGCCAGAGCGGTACCTATTTATCTACTTGCACTTTGACGTGCTTTCGAGCTGCTAGGTTGGCAGGAGCAGGGGCAGAGCAACGGGAGCTCACCCCGTCGCGGGGATTCGAACCGCCGACCTTCTGATCGGAAAATCCTAGGTTCTGTGGTTCAACCCACAGGGCCACCCGCGTCCGTGCACTGCTCTGGTTCGCCAGAAGCTGCTTAGTCATGCTGGCCACATGGCCCAGAAGTTGGACGCCGGCTCCCTTGGCCAATAAAGCGAGATGAGCACTGCAACCCTAGAGTTGGCCACGACTGGACCTAATGGTTGGGGGTCCCTTTACCTTTACCTTATAGGTGCTTCACAAGGGGAGAGACCCTTGGAGGAAAGGCTGGGAACATTGGAGGGCTCACAGGGTGCATATGGAATGGGTCAGGATTTTCTGTTATTTCAGATAGCTCTTAAAGTGGGGGGGGGGGAGAGACACACAGCCTATAACTGTTCAGGATCCTCTCTGAAACCCCTTGGACAGAACAAGTCCATTCCAAACCAAGGCACCTGGCCATCTCTATTGGGTCATTGTTGAACTTGTGGGGCACTAAACTGAATGGACACATTCTGAAGATCATCTCCTCTTGAACAAAGTATTCCCCATAAATAATGGACACAAAAATGTAATGGAAACACACATATGCTACTTTGACCAATTAAAATTGCATGGTGCACCTAGAACACCATCTCAGCATGGGAAACAATCTGCCAATCCTGAGAGATGTACCTTACCACACACAAACAAAAATATTTAGCTTTAGAGTATTTCAAAGTCACTCTGCATAAAGCAGATTTTTGAAGATGCACAGGGGTGAGGAGGGTAACGTTCTGTTGTGCAAATAGAAGTCGGTTGTATTAATAAAACAGCAGTGTTAGATATGGCCCTTTGTCACCCTTGACCCTCAAAGAGTAATGTGTGAGGCTCACCCTAGAAAATGACTATATTACTCTGTAAGACTGAGGGACCCTCATATATAGTGATGCTGTTCTTCAACAATCCTTTTTTTAAAAAATAAAAAGTACCCCATACAATAAGCTTTCATACCGATCAGAAGTACCTGTAATCCAATAAAACTAAGATGTATTGAATGGGAGGGGGTTGCTCCAGTATTTTATCCCTGATCAGCTTCATATCACTGAGCAATGAACGATCAATAGCAGGCTACTCATTTTAGCTGAGTGATCACCATTGATTTTAAACCCACTTAATGAGGTGCTTAGTCCCAGATCCAACATAAATGTAATCCATGTTGCAGCTACTTGAAAAATAAACCCAATCTTGTTATAATTTGATTTGACAGTTAGGACTGCAGTGTAAGATCATTAACACTTCACAGGTTATACCCTGAAGTAAATCTTACCAGAAGTCACATAAATAAGGACAGATTTACGCAATTATGTAGTTATGGATATCACTGAATTCCTAACGATAGTGAATTCTTGCTATTCAGTTGACTTTGATATGCATAAAAAACTCACAATCCAACACAAAACAAGTCAACCAATTTCCCTTTATTTTCTTCCTTGGTTTCAGGACATTTATATTTCAGGTGGAGGTGTGTGTGAAGTGAACCCAGACAGGGACATCTAAGAGAATTTTTGCTTGTGAAAGATCTTGGAAAAGTTTGATTTGTTCCACTTAGGTATGCATTTTTCCTCTATTGTTTGAATGCATTGCTCTGCTACAAAAGAATTACGGGAGCTAAAGAAAAAAACTTCGTTTTGTCAAACACAAGTCAAAACTAAAGACTTGTCCCCCTTAAAGAAAATAAAATGCTGAGACTAATCAGAACGAAAATTCAGACACCCGCTGTGGTTGCAACATCAATGTCTGGGGCTTCTTTCATGAGGTGGGGGAAAATGCAAAGATAAGGGAGCTCAAGACTTTGTAAGTGCTTCGTTGGTATTTGAAACAGGAACAATGGGGAGAAACAATGATACGGCAGCATATACACTGCCTGATCAAACACATCAGTGTGTCTAATCCATTGCTGGCAAATCTGCCCCTTCATAACAACATGGTTGGAGTATTACCTGCTGGGGTGACAGGGGCATGTGTGCATGGAAGCATTTTAACGTTCCTGTTTTTCAGAACAAATACAGATATAGTACAGGTATTTTCACATTAGCATCACATCTTCCTCCCAACCACTCTTGACTGCTCTGCATCGACAGTTGTCCCTCCGTTTGAAACCCCAACCAGATCCCAGCCAATTAAATCCCTAATCTAAATGGAGTTTGCTCTACGAGCCTTTGTCCTGGCCTGTGACCCCCTTTGTCTTTTGTAAAAGCCCCTTAGCTAATTTTTTTAGAAGGCGCAATCCAAATAAAAAATTGAGAAGGATGAGATTTCATTAAGGGCCTCTTATTTACCTCACCCCAAAATTATTTGAATGTAGTCATCTCAGAAGGTTTCTAAGCTAAAATACTAGGGTCAGCTGGTCCACTCCTCTCATTCAGGCAAAAGGTTACAATATGGAACTCAAAGGGGCTGAAGCATCAAATTTGCAGGCAGTGTGTGGTCCAGATGAACCCTCTAACCCCCCTCAGTATTTTTAGAGGATATCCCATTAACAGCAGCTAGTGGCCTGTTTGGCAAGTTACACCTTCTTGGACCAATTAGAACAAGTCGTGCTTACTGGTATGGGCGTTCAGCATCTTCAGCCAAGAGTTAGAACAGGGGTGTGGAATTTTTGCGACTCTGAGTCAAAACTGGAGAATTCCCACCATCCTAACGGGCAAAGGAGCCAACTCCCAGGAGCTGAGGTCCCTTTGTCCGTGCCCCCCCCTAAAATATTTGAGGGAGACTCTCCCCCCCCCAAGTTCATGGGGGCTTACCTTCCATATTTTGTTCAAGTTGGCACCCTTCCTAACTGGAATTCATGATGATGTCTAGACATCTTAGGTATTGCTACTTAGCTATAGGAATGCAAAGAAACGTGAGGAAAATATTTAAAGTGGACATTTAAAAAGTAGTTCCTCTGCAATGTGAATATTTCACTAAATACATTACATAGTCTTATTAAATTAGCCTGTGAAGAGCTATTGTATCATACTGGAAGTCTAGAGTCTACCAATGAAGTGTGAAATAGGGGAGCTTTAGTTCTGCTTCCATTAATAGCTGAAAGCACCCTTATCAACAGAGTTGTCAATGACACTAGTGTAATATCGCTTCTGCCATCCAAGGGTATCCCTGAGCTTTGGAATCAGTTATTAATTTAACCTGACAGCATTCCTGTGAAGCAACTATCATCTTCATTTTACAGGCAAAAAAAAAGCGCCGCATTGTAGATGCCCCAAACCTATCATTATCTTCTCTGTTGTTACACTACCCAGAAACTATTCCTGAAAGGCCATTCAATCAGCTTTGCCCTTTTGTGGCCGGGAATATAAGGTTTCTAAAGAATGAGCACGAGAGTCTGTCCAAATTTTACACATACACAAGCTCTTCAGAATTTCCAAGCAATGAGTCATCAGTCACAGAATGGATTTGCAAATGAAGCCGTAAGTATAATAGACAAATATTACAGTGCAATTGTAAGCACAAGTGCAAGTCCAATAGCATTGCTGCCTTAGCCTTTTAATGATCACACAGGAGTGATCTTGGAATCGTTTAGCTGATTAAGGCTGCCATCCTCTGCACGCTTAATTGAATGCAGTGGTATCTACTTCTGTGTAAGCAGACATAGGATCATTCTTCGCCACTGCCATGATGCTCAGGTTAATCCCATAAAAGACAAGGGGATTTGAGCTTTTGTACAAAAGATTGCAAGCAGTGGCTTCGATCCGAGGGCTCTTTGCATGAGCAGAAAGGCACATCCACCTGCACCCATCAAATCCTTCTGATTTGCCACCACTGAAATCCATGTGACAACCCTGAGGGACAGGGAAGTTTCATTTGCGCTCATAGGAAATTGCTGGCTTTAGGCAAACTTTCTAGAATGTTGTAGTCACTCAATCCCAACTCAGTACAATCCATGCATATTTACTCAGAAGTAAGCCCCACTGGTTTCAATTGGGTTTGCTCTCTAGGTGGAGGAGTTATGAATGTAGCATTAAACGCCAATACAGTGCTTATCTTAAATTCTTTAAGAAATTGAAGAAAAAAGTAACTACCAGCTTCCTTTTGTTCTAATATGGGAAGACATGGTTAAGACATGCAGAATCAGGAATAAGGGAAATATCAGGGGAAAGTTAATGTTAAACAGACATTTAAAGAACACATTGACAACAGGATCAGCACTAACATACTAACATATCCATTGAGAGCAATTAGATTTCACCGAACAGTGTTTTTTTATTTTATTTTAAATAACCTTAAGAATAACATTTTACACATCTGTCATAATTTTTATGGATACCATTCTGAAGCATTTGAACTTGTCATTTCTAACACTGGACCCTTCTCATGAAACACTCTAGGAAATACTTGCTCAGATCTATTAAATGCTGGAACGGTGAGATAACCAACCTTTACAAACCAGTATTTGCTTAGTGCATCTCTACCAAAAAAAAAAAAAAAAGCATTCTGTGTGACATTCCAGATAAACATCTTTTGTCTGTTAGATGACGAGGTCCTATTCTAATTTTGTTGATGGATTGTAAGAGTCTGGTATTCCCTCCTCGTGGCTGACTTAATTAATATGAAATGCATTGAGATTCTACAGGTCTTAATTATATACTATATTAAAACATTTTCCAAAAATTCCCCATCATCCGTCCGCATTTCGCGTTGCAGCTTTCAAAGGAAGATCTGAAACAGGCAGGCATATTCGCTGCTTTGAGGCTCACATTTGGCACAATTTGGTACAGTACATGCAACTCCTTAAATAATACTCACAACTTTCAGAGCCTTTTGTTTTATCAGTCTCCTGTGTTGCTCCCCTCTGCAATTTACCGAAGGCTAGTAATTATTAGGACATGTGGTAGGCGGTTATCACAAGTACCATCGCGCTTCCTGCTCTATGATCAAGATACAATAGGGCAAATGGTACAATTAAAGGCACATTCTTTGGTGCATAACAATAGAAGCCTTGTGACATGGCAGGATTAAGAAAAGGCTCAAACATATTTAAAACTACTCATTACCACCCGTTAAAATGTGCGTGTCTGACCTTTATGATAATCAGTAGTATTCGACTTGTGCAGCTATCTAGCTAAATAAGCTTTCTTTTCGACACACAGATGTTTTGAAAGATGACCTGCAGTTAACTTGGCTGATCTCAGAGCTGACGCAGCCAATGAATCAACCCGTCAGTAGTCATAATGATAGGCCATCATCTTTATCATCCCAGTTTATGGTGGCAGCCTAGGAACAGTACAGTGAATTTTCCCGCAGCGAAGTAGTATTTAAATGTTGACTGCTACATAGATCAGATTAACAAGGTTACAAACTTAGCGGAGAACCCTGTTTCCTGCGGTGCAGATTCACCCTGTGGTGCGATTATATCATAAGGTATATCAAAGATAATTGCTTAGTTTATTATCCTGTTGTCTTTAATACCAGTCCCTAATTGCAAATTCAGAAGTCCATTGATCTCCATCTCCTTATTTCCTTATGGACCTGCCATTAACCCCGTTCATTTTAATTAGAATGTATTACTATTTTTATTATTAAAGTGCAGGATTTTAAAGCTAAATAGATGTCTCCAAATAACCAATGGCTCATTGTTATGAGACTAGTAAAAGGAGGGGGGTGGAGGAAGGAAACAGCAGAGACTCAGCCAACATTGCAAAGGATCTCCCAGCTGTTTCAGAAAGCTGTCACAAATATTTCTGGCTGTTTCTTCTTTCCCTGAAAAAGTTATATCAAAATGTTCCCTTTGCTTCATAACATTTCATTACTTGGATAAAAAGAAAAAGAAGCCAGCATGGCCAATGTTCTCTCAGTGCAAATCAACTACTAACATGTGAACAATTAAAATGGATTTCTATGTATTATTGTAATATATGAGTTATCAAATTAAAATAAAGAAAAATTAAAAAGACAATGTAAGTCATTAAATGCAATAGGGAAAACAATGTGCACACATTCTCGACTAAAAGGATAGGGGTTGCATCGCTTCTTTAAAATCAACACATCAGGAGTTGAAGTGTTGCTTTTAGTTTGGCTCATAATGTTTAAAGAAGCTGGTTGGCACCCAAAGCCAGTTCAGTCTTCAGCCTTGTTGAGAAGAAACACCCACAATGGAATCCATGCATGAATGAAGAGAGGGACTGTACCTCTGGCAGAAGGTATGCTAGTCTGCCCCACCCACTGGCATCCATGTGAACAGCACAAATTTCTACCAGAAGATATCCTTCATGCGTACAGGAACAGACCTTCCAAGTGTCCCTATTTTCCAGGAACGTCACCGATTTAAAGAAGCCTTCCTGGTTTCTGATTTAATCCCGGAATGTCCCGCTATTCCTCAGGCTGTCCCTGTTTTCATTGGAGAAATGTTGAAGGTTTTTTAATGTTTAATGTTTCATTATGTTTTTATACATGTTAGAAGCTGCCCAATGTGCTGGGGCAACCCAGTAGGGTGTGTGGGGTATAAACAGTAAAATTATCATTATGGAATGGGATGTCCCTATTTCCACTGAAGAAAAGTTGGAGGGTATGAAGGCACCCATGCAATCTGGAATCCTGCTCATGCATGGTTCCAGATAATGTGATGTCATTTCCTGCCTGCATACATTTGTAACGTGCATGCAGAATTCAGAGGGTGGAGAAATCAAGCACGCACAAAACTCATTGCAATAGTCTCTCCCTTGGCGCCTTGATTCAGAGTGTGGCCTTTTCTTCTGAATAGGGCTATTGTTTCAGACACAGTGATCTTTGGGTCCATGCAGTCTCCTCCTCCTCCAGTATGACTGCGAATCTGGAACCTTTTGCTTTCGTTTTATATGAACCACAGTTTGCCAAGTTGTCCAAACACAAACAAACTGTGGTTAGTCTTAACTATGCTTAGCTGCACCAAGTCAGAATCAAAACTATGCTTCCGAACAATACACCAAACTGCAGTTACTTTACATTGGGTGTGGAAACTTCCAATATCCTCCTCCTAGCTATGCCAGAGAAGGAGAGGGAAGGGGGTCACACCAAACCAAGGCTTGCTGAGTCTTGTTCTCGTCGTGCTCAACCATGGTTTATTGTTGCATCTGAATGCAACCAAAGTTATCCTCATCTGCCGGTCATAATATAGCATCCATGTGTGACAAATATTCTGCATTGCTGTAGGTCATCCATATGGAACTTTATGCAATGAACAGTGCAACAGCACCCGGTTCAACAGTTAAAGTTCACAGAGTACTGAAGTTAAAAACTTTGTCCTGGTAGCCATGAATATGCAATCATTCATAATTCTTCCTACTGTATACAATATTAATCTATATGTACCTAGGAAATCTGGCTACATCCTAGACTTCAAAGTCACTTGCGTTTGCTACGAGCCCTAGAAAGTGCTTCAGGATTCATTATGACATGTGGAATATATAAGCAATAAGGCATGACAGGGAGTGTGGTTATCATAAGATAATCACACCCCTGGGTCATTACAAAGCAAGAGGTGCTGTCGAGTACCTCTCATTCCCCCTGGGGGGTGATTATATCATGATAGGCACACTTCGCACAGTTACCTTATTGCTTTTATAAAAGTCTTTGTTGGGAAGAAAAACTATATTTTTTTCCCTTAAAGATGATAAAGTTGGCAGTTTACAATGTTGAACAGGAGTTTCAGCTAAGCTTGGTGGTTTATATGTATTAATCTACTTCATTCAAATGTACGTCTGCCAAAGCCAATCAGAATTCATCAATCCAAGGAGCTTTCCATTATTCAGCATGTGTTCAGATGATATATCCTGGAAAAAAGTATGGATATCCCAGAGACTTCACTATCCAGTGTCTAGGAAAAAGAGTGGAATAATTTTTTAAAGAAAACTTGTTAACTTTGGTCTCCATTTGGTCATACCAGTATATTTACAAAAACAAAAGGGTTTAAACATCAATCTGAATCCTTAGCAAAATACATTTTCACAGACCCTCCGAGTGTCCCTATTTTCTAGGGACAGTCCCAGGTTTACAGAAGCCATCCCGGTTTCTGATTTGATCCTGGAATATCCCATTTCCCTTAGGACGTCCCTATTTTCATCAGAGAAATGTTGGAGCGTATGGAGTTATCTGACCCCACGAGCCATCTGAAGGCAGTCTTCTGTACACAAGTCTTTTAATGCTTAATGTTTTATTATATTTTTATATATGCTGGAAGCAGCCCAGTCAGATGGGCAGGGAATAATAATAATAATAATAATAATAATAATAATGGAATAGGACACCCCTGTTTCCATCAGAGAAATGTTGGAGGGTATGTTGTCAGGGATCTGTATTTTAGATTAATATGAAGAAACTCCTATGTTAAGAATAAAATTATAGCATTAGCAAAATAAGTTTTTTTTCTATAGGTACAGAATTGGAGCCACAGTAAGATGTTAGGCCTTTAAAACGGTATGGACTGTCTCTGCTGTTGAGTGTCTTCACAAGCCTGGTTTCACCCAGATGTTTGGGCTACAACTTCTGTCTTCCTCAGGCAGCATAACCATGCTAGCTAAGACTCATAGGACTTGCAGTCTAAAACATTTGGAGAACATCAGGTTGGGAAAGGCTGGTATAGTCCATGGTTTAATAGGATGTCGAATATCTGTCTTGGATCATGCCATATGTTTTGTGTAAGGCTCCACAAATTTAGGACCTGTTCTGTATTTTATTTCTCCTGAGTTCTCCTGCGTTGCATAGCCTAATTAGGGGTGGGTGTGGGAGGGAGCCTGACTCCCCTCTCCTATGGATCAAAGTATAGGAGTACCCCAGTAAAGGGGTCCAAGGGGAAGGATTCTGTCTCTGTGCCTATAAGGGCTGGGGCCAACTGGTATTCTGCAGGGGTCACTCGTATTTGATGTGCATCATATGGAGATCCTTAACCCAGGATTGACCCTGGTGAAATTATCAGCCAGAAATCGGGCTGGCTGATCCAGGATACATACCCAATGCCTAAGCCTTCTTGCATCTGTAATCAATAAAGTTGTGGCCATTTCAGTTCCAAAAAAGGTTGCCATGTTGTTTCTTGCTTCCTATGCCCCAACCTCAGTGCCCTCAGGCCACTGGGCTCGCAAAGTGTTGGCCAATTCGTTGCTTGTATCTATTTACATGTATGGAGCTGCCTCCTTGATTTCTGCATATATTGGGCTACCCTTTATGATCTGTGCGAGTCCTTATTCCTATTTATTTATTTACAAATATTTTTTGCCCACCCCCTTCATCATAAGGGGGACAATTACAACCAAGCACAATGCAAACAACTTTGAGAGTGGTTTCTTTTAAAAGCATTCTCAAAGACTACACCACAGCATGTGTGGGACAGTGCTGATAGGAGATTGCAATGCAATGCAACAAGCAAACAAGACAGAGTCAAAACAGTGGTCCCTCTAGTTCAGTACTGTTCTATACAGACTGGCAGAAGCTCTCCAGGGTTTCAGGCAAGAAGTCTTCTTCTCCAGACCTACCCAGAGATTGAACGTGTGACCTTCTGTATGGAAAACAGATGATCTGCTGCTGAGATACAGTCCTGATGGAAGGCAGCAGAGCAGACACATGACCACTGTTGGTCCCACACACACAGTACTATTTTTCTAGAAAAAGAGGTGGCAGGACTCACCACAATGCCCCCCTTGTTCTCTTATAATGGCAATGGTGTCCATCTAAGAGATGCCGGAACTGAGTTGGAAAAAAAGCCCTGTACCCACACATGAAAACGTTGATAGTCAGAGGTGCCAACTCGCTCCAAAGGTCGTGCATATGACATCATGTGTGGTGTGCATGACATCACATGACATTTTGAGAGGAGCCAGGGGACAGAACCCCCATCGTTCAGCCCGGACACTGAGATCCAGCATCAAGGGCCTTCTGGCGGTTCCTTCATTGCAAGAAGTGAGGTTACAAGGAACCAGACAGAGGGCCTTCTCGGTAGTGGCGCCCGCCCATCAGATGTCAAGGAAATAAACAGCTATCTTATTTTTTAAAAGACATCTGAAGGCAGCCCTGTTTAGGGAAGTTTTCAATATTTAATGCTGTATTGTTTTTAACACTCGATTGGGAGCCACCCAGAGTGGCTGGGGAAACTCAGCCAGATGGGCGGCGTATAAATAATACATTATTATTATTATTATTATTATTATTATTATTATTAACCGAACGCAGTGTCCAGCGGCTCTACCTCTCTTGGCAGCCTTCCATGGTAGGAGGAGGAATAGCTAGTCACTGAGACCACGCTCAACCTCCCCCCCCCCCGCAATGGTAGGGAACATTGGGCAGCGGGAGCCCTAAAAATATTGGGGGCCCCAAAACGCTCACCCCCTGGAGTTGGCACCCCTGTTGACAGTGGATCCTTGCATGTAAATCCAGCACTGCGTACATGAAGCGTATGGCCTGCCCCATTCACATAAATCTAGGAGGCAGCTTCAGGCCCACAAGCAGAGCTATGCAAGGAACAGGCCATATCCATTTGCTCAGCCTCCCATCCAGGGAAAGATGGGAAAGAATGCAACATTCATGACCGCACGACTCTGCACATTTGGCACACACAAGCCTCCTAGTAAGGCTAAGAAGAGTTTCACCCGAATAGGTTATAAGGTCTTGACCCTCGAAGAGGATGCTGATGCTCACTGTATTTTTACAGAGATATTATCACAGAGAACAGTGCATTAGCAGGGAGGTAATTATAAAAGATGAACAATGGCTTCATTAACAAATCTGTTGAAAGCACTGTAATAGTTGGCAATTTTGTAGGGGGGAAACCCCCAGCAAAATAAGGAAGGGTTTGGGGGGGTCTCCCTCTCTGTTTTTACAGGGATTTACCAGACTCATCAACTTGTATAGTTCACATTAGCATCCAGTGACATTGCTTTGTCTGTATATATTTCTAGCTGTCAACAGAATGTCCTGAGGCAACAGCATCCTGATTCTATAGCTATCTTCCACTCTTTTATAATACACAAGGGTCTAATTTTCCATCAGCAAAGCATGAAATCATGTAAGAATGCCACATAACCAGCATGTGCAAACAAGTAGCACTTTTCTTTACACATAAAAATGCTTCATAAAATAACAAATAAATTAAATCTTGTCCAAATCAAGCTAGAGGTAAAAAAAAATCAAAGGCCTTTGCTGAAATTAGAGTGCTTTGAGGAGAGGCAATGTCACCATTCTGGCAAATACTACATTCTGATTAGGGATGTGACCAAAAATAAAAAGTTTTCTTTTTGGTTCATAGAGGAGACTGTTTTAGGATGTGGTTTTCTTTAATGAAGTAATATGGCTGCAGGCTATGAGCTCTATCCAGAAGGAACGTCTCCTATGGAAGCCCACTGAAATGAACAGACTGGGCACAGTTTCAAGAATATCTTCTGAAACAGCAATCAGGGTTTGAAATCAGGCCAGGATCCTTTTTTTAATAAAAGCAGATTTTCCCAACTGCCCAATTTCCCCCATCAGACACCACACACTTATCAACATATTTTTTTAAAGCCAAACCAGCCTCTCCTGGTATGCCTCGTGGAGGACCTTAAGGTCCACAAATAACAACACTTTGGAGGTCCCAAGACACAAGGTGGTTAGATTGGTCTCAACTAGGGCCAGGGCCTTTTCTGTACTGGCCCCGACTTGGTGGAACGCTCTGTTACAAGAGACTAGGGCCCTGCAGGACTTGACATCTTTCCACAGGGCCTGCAAGACAGAGCTGTTCCGCCTGGCCTTTGGTTTGGACTCAGTCTGACCCTTATGTTTTCCTCCCCTTATGTTTTTGATTTATGGGTGTAATGGTTATATGGGGTTGCTCGTGCGTAAGTTGCCGCCACTCCTGGCTAGGTGGCCTGGTTAAACCTTTCCTGGTTGGACAGCCCTTCACTTTGTGGCTGTTCAGTCGCTAGCAGAATCCGTCAGTGGGCGTTTCTTGAACCTCTTCCAGCAAAGAAGCTCTTTGACGCCAAGTCGCCGCCTACTTTCCCTGCGCGGAAGTCTTCTGCGCAAGGAGGGTGTGGGCAGCGGAGGACCTGTGCTCTCCTCGCTGGTCTCCTGCGAAGAGTCCTGGAGCCTCCTCTCTGCTTCCCCCATCGGCCCCCTCTATCCCTGGTGTAGCACTGATTATCTTCCCCAGCCGGAGACCTGCCTCTCCCCTTGCTTGGCCCCTCTCCGGCATCGCTGTGGAGCCTCGCCTCCTCCGCTAGTTGTGATGGCAGTTCCCTGACAATGGGCTACTATTAAAATGAGGCTGCTTTTTAAATTATACTTTAACCCATATTTTAATAAACTGGCTTCCCTCCCATTATGTTTTATTGTAATTTTATTGGTGTTAGCCGCCCTGAGCCCGGCTCTGGCAGGGGAGGGCGGGGTATAAATTTATTATTAGTAGTAGTAGTAGTAGTAGTATTCCATTGCATGTGTTACTCAGCCTAGCAAGTGGGTTACTCATCCCAACAAAAGCCCTTTGGAAAATTAGAGTTGTGATTGCAGTTTATGACAAGATATGGGGTTCTGCTGTCCAAAAAAAGCAACGTCAAAAATTCCACTGGATGAACGCAGTTCCTTGGGCTAGCCTGAACAAAGCTCTTTGGAGACAAGCCTTCTTGTCTTCTGGAATTTCCGTTTCTATGCAAGGCCCCAATAAGTTTGGGACGGGGGCGGGTTCCATGGGCAGATGGACTATATAAAGCTATTTTCTAAAATTGAATTTGGATGCGTGAATAAGAGTGCTGTGAGCTGAGCAAAGATCTTCCATGAGTCATGGGAACCAAAGTTGAAGAGTAAGGAAAGAGATAGTTGAACAAGCCGGGGTTAAAAAAAACATACCCCCCCCAAAAAACCACACACATAATGAGGGCTGTTGTTTGTGAAGGAAACAATCCCTGATTGAGGGATGAAAAGCTGAATTTTAATATGGCCCAGAAACTGCAACTAAGGAGAGAAGAGACGATACCTTGGAAGATATGGCTGGATCTGTTAAAACCATATATATATATATATATATATATATATATATATATATATATATCTGTCAGACAGTATAATCAGAAGTTACATTATTTTGAAAGAAATGCTCTGTAACTTGCCAAGATGTACAAATAAGAATTATTATGCATACAAGCTAAATACTGTCAGAATTTCAGTGTGGTTTCCATGAATTCTTCAAAACATCACTTTAAAACTTGGATCCCTTGTCAAAAGGATAGCAGCTCCAAGATCAAACCCCTTGCTGGGTCAGTTCTGGTGCAATTTGTAGGTTTTCAAATATAAGCTGGTTGGCTGTGGCTGGAAACAGATTTGGGGATATTTAGCTTTGTATTTTGCTGACTACAGAGCTCCCATCTAGCAACTATAGCAGATGGGATCATTCTGCCTATTACAGTCGCCCATGGGTGAAACCAAGGAAGATTTGTGTGTTAGTAACTTTTATTTTTAAGGATATTTCCACCTACAAAGTGAGAAAACACATTAATTTGTAGGTCCCTAAACTAATTTCAGGCATGTGGAGATGTCTTACATCAAGTCAACAAATGAAACAGTTTCTGAGTGATCACAATGGAAACTTTTTAATTCTTTCATGCAACCTTGGCAATGATTAGACAAATCTACCTAGATTTTTAATTATCCTAAATGGGCACAACAGGTTTTTTACTGCTCTGCCTTCAAGGAAGACATGAACTTGCAAAGGAATTTGCAAAGGTTAAACTTGGGTCTCCCTCTGCTCAGCACTTTTTGTAAGTAAATGGACCCATTTTTCACTGGAATATTAACTAGGGAAGCATATGTATGTCTGCAGACTAACTTCAAAGGGGACAATTCTGAGGATCAAAACTAACCATAGAATGGAAGGGTAGTCATTGTTGAGCTACATGAGAAGAGCAGACAGACGGATAGTACTAGAGAGCAGAACTGTACTGTGGCCAACATACAAGTCTCTCCCTTAGATGATGCATGGAGTACGGACCATTTTAAAGGCAGACTTTCCATTATGATTAACCCATTTAATGTTGTTGTTTTTAACTGCTTATCCAAAGTATATGGCTCAACCAGTGCTGCAAGTTTCACATGGGGAATGGAAATGCCTCTGGATTAGTCTTTGAGGGTGCACATTTTGAGAATTTGGGGGGTTGCAGTGGTCTTGCATTTAAATATGAGGTGGCTGAAGGTTACCCCCGCCTTCCTTTTACAAAGAAACCAAACCAAACACACCCTTGCCATCGCTTCAGCTGGAAGTATTTTGGGGACGGAATACATCACGATGCAGCAGGGCTGATGTCTTAGGAATGTGGTTAGGCTGCTGTCACTTGAAGGGGTGACAAGGCTTAGGAGGGAATAAAAAAACCACCCCAAAACCTTAGCCACTTCATATTTAAAGTGCAGACCACTCCATCTCTGAAAATGGATTCATCTCCTCCCAAAAGTGACCAACACCCACGCACCCGCCCACAGTTTTGTAGGGGATGGATGGTTTCACAAAAGGGGGAGATATTCAGCCCAGTTTTACTTTAAAAGGAGAAGGAGGAGAAAATAATTATCAGTACTAGCTACTGCACACTGTCTGTCTTTACAATATTAATTTAAAATAAATTAACTTGTTTCTCAGTGCTATGTTTAAAAATGAACTTAAAATCCCTGTGCTGTCTTGTCTAGAGAGCATATTGACAAAGGTGCGACCATAACTTTTTATTTCCTCTCTTTGTGTAGTTATGGAACAGAACGGTGCTCTTAATGCCTGAGAAGGATACCCTTTTCACAGCATCCTCCTGCACTCAAAAGCTTGCTTAATGATTCCAGAGTAAACTTGATTGTTATCGTCATTCCCAAGCAGGAGCCTTGACACTTCGTCAATACCGCAGCATTTTCGAGACACATAACAGGGGCTAGTACAGTGCCACCTTCAAGCGTGTTTAATAAACACAAAATTAAACTGACAATTAAAAGACCAGTAATCTAAGCAGCTGTTCATTTCATACAGAGTCTTGTCAAACTATTCTGCTCAGCTGCCAGCAACCGTTCTTCCAAAGCAATAGCAGAGCAAGTCTTACGCCAAATGATTTTAAAAGTGACATTATACACTTCTAATGCGATGAAACCTCATTGCACAATTTTTACTACATGCAAATGAACAGCATCTGATTAGGTCCTGAGGCAGCTTCACCTAGATGTTCAGAGGAAGAGCAAAGGAAACTGTGAAACCATATTTCATAAGTGAAGTCTGCTTTCCCTTGGGGGACACCTCCATTTGATTTTGGCATTTATTTGTCCTGTGCCGTAAAGGACAAAACTACAATTACACTTCCCTCCTCCCCCCCTCCCCCTGCTGTGCAGTGGGCATCATGTCAGAAAAAATTAAATCAAAAGGTAGCGTGTTCCCACAAAAAAAACACATGCACCCAAACCAAATTTATAGACCCTACTCACAGTTAAAAGTCATATTGAGTTAGAAGACTCCATTTGATGGGGAAGTACATATAGCGAATGCATTTTGCAAAAGAGAAGCAAATTACTTACACATAGGTAGCCTTTTCTCTCCCCCCCCCCTTATTTCTTGGATCTTTTGCATCTCTTTTTAAAGAACACACATGCACACACTCAGAAGCACACTTAAGCAGCAAGGCAAAAAAAAAAAAGGCTGTAAGGATCGCATTAATTAAAGACACCCCTGGTCATGGCTTTCATGGAGAACTTATTTAGGAACTAAATTGGACCAGTACATCAATGTGCTGTTATGCATCCCAATCAGATTGTCAGCTGTATTTAGGATCTATGCTAATCTACAATATATGGCCGCTTAAATGGTGCTCCAGCGAAACAATTTGCTGATCATGTAAATGAACTGATTCACCTTTTAGACAGAGAATGTCCTCAAATTAGCAAGACAGCACACAATTTATGAGCCAGAGTCCGATTTTTCCAGTTCATGACTTCCCAACCTCACCGCCAGCAATTTCTTTAACCTCGCCTTATGTTTCTGCAAAGAGTAGAGAAGAAAATTTGTGGGTAATCAACCCATAAAACAGGCATGAAAAATTTCATTTTCAGGAGGGAACTGTGGAAGCTTCCACAAACACGAGCCACTTCCAGCTTTTACAGCTTGCTCCCTTTTTTTTACTGTGAAGGAACTAGGAGAAGGGTTTGCATTTTGTGCAGTATCATCGGCAGATGGTATAAAAACAATAGCCCCACAGTCTGACTGACACGCAGTCTATTCTGTCCAGGCCACTCGCCCTGTTGGATCATTCAGGATCTGCTTTAGCTGCCGTGTGCTTTCTCAGCTTCCCACCTCAAGGATTCTAAATATGTCTACATTATCCCAGGAGTCTTGTCACATATTGCTTGGGAAATGGGCCAGACTTGTGCTAGTTAAAGAGTGATGGCTGGAGGAAAGATAATATGGACAGGCTATTAGATTTCCAAATGGGCAAGGCAAAAGGACCCCTGACCATTAGGTCCAGTCATGACCGACTCTGGGGTTGCGGCGTTCATCTTGCTTTATTGGCCGTGGGAGCCGGCATACAGCTTCCGAGTCATGTGGCCAGCATGACTAAGCCACTTCTGGCGAACCAGAGCAGCAAACGGAAATGCCGTTTACCTTCCCGCCAGAGCGGTACCTATTTATCTACTTGTACTTTGACATGCTTTCGAACTGCTAGGTTGGCAGGAGCAGGGACTGAACAACGGGAGCTCACCCCGTCATGGGGTTTCAAACTGCTGACCTTCTGATTGGCAAGTCCTAGGCTCTGTGGTTTAACCAACAGCGCCACCTGCACCCCATATGGGCAATACCTGGGTTTAAATTCTGCTAGACGACCATTGGCAGCCACTATCTCTCAGCCTGAGGGGTACTGTGAAGATACCAGTGGATGGCCCATGTGGAAAAGCATGCTATCAATGAGAAGGAGGGGGCATAACAGTGGAGACAACATGAACAGAAAGGGAAATAAAAAACATGAACTGTCTCCACCTCCGCCGTTCTGCCCAGATACTGAGGTCCAGCGCTGAGGGCCTTCTGGCAGTTCCCTCGCTGCGAGAAGCAAAGTTACAGGGAACCAGCCAGAGGGCCTTCTCGGTAGTGGCACCCGCCCTGTGGAACACCCTCCCACCAGATGTCAAAGAGAAAAATAACTACCAAACTTTTAGCAGACATCTGAAGGCAGCCCTGTTTAGGAAAGCTTTTAATGTTTAATAGGTTATTGTATTTTGGTGTTTTGTTGGAAGCTGCCCAGAGTGGCTGGGGAAACCCAGCCAGATGGGCGGGGTATAAAAATATATTATTATTATTATATTATTATTATTATTATTATTATTATTATTATTATTATTATTATTATTATGCTACCCCACTCTGACACTCTAGAGCAGGGATGAGAATCTTCAGCACTAGGAGCCAAATTGACTCCTCCAGGCCTCTCTTATCTGGCCCTCAAGACTCTCCCTAGGCCATCCACGCTCCTGAGGATATGCGAGTGTGCAAAAGCAAACCTAGTGCACAAAGGTAAAATTAAAATTTGTTGCTTGGTCCACTTTTGCCTCTGGGCCCTCCCACCACCAAAATGGCCCCTGCCTCCATATGCCTACCAGCTGTCCAAGGAGTGAGCTATACAGCTGCAAATATAACCGTTTTAGTGTTTTAAGTGCATTATATAAATGTGACACTAGACAGCACTGATGAGCTAATAGCAAATTCCAAATATATTTTAAAACAGGTTTTTTTAAAAGCATTTTTGCAGTGTGTTGTTTTTTTAATATCTGAGCAGATTCAGCCCAACTTGGATTTAAATTCTATACCACCCAACCACATGATGCCACCAGACAAATCCCTATGGTGACAGCCAATCATTTTTAAGGCTATTTTCTATCATTTCATGTTTGCTTGTTTGTTTTTAACCAAGTGGTACATATAACTTGCTAAATCAATTAAATACAGAAATAAATGGTTGAATGCCATCTATCCATTTGGTTTGCCCCAGTTGTGACAAGAGTGTCTCTATCAGTAGCACAATGGCATGTTGCTGGAAAGCAGCTGGCACAGGTGTGAAGATGCTCTGTTAGCATGAAGCACGTGATCAGCCACAGGTAAATATTCCAGCTGTCATGAAGAAAAAATTCAAATGTGAGTATGAATTGCTAGTACTGCATAGTTTATACCATGGGTAGACAAACTAAGGCCCAGGGGCCAGATCAGGCCCAATTGCCTTCTAAATCCGGCCCGCGTATGGTCTGGGAATCAGCGTGTTTTTACATGAGTAGAACGTGTCCGTTTATTTAAAATGCATCTCTGGGTTATTTGTGAGGAATTCATTCATTTTCTCAAACTTCAAAATATAGTCCAGCCCCCCACAAGGTCTGAGGGACAGCGGACTGGCCCCCTGCTGAAAAAGTTTGCTGGCCCCAGGTTTATACACATGTGCTTTGCTGAGTCAAGGATGTAAAAGCAGGTGTGTGAGCTATGCTGATGCTGCATTCTTCTTTCAAACCTTTCTCTCTCTCTCTCTCTCTCTCTCTCTCTCTCTCTCTCTCTCACACACACACACACACACACACACACACTTCTGAATGATATACAACAATCTTCCCCAGTTGTTTTGTGCTGACAGAGGATATAGGTGTTGTAGCCCAAATTATCTGCACATCCCCAAGTTGGCAAAGGCTGGCCCCCATTGTTGGAGCAAGTGGATCAATCCAAACTACAATGGTACCTCGGGTTAAGAACTTAATTCGTTCCAGAGGTCCGTTCTTAACCTGACGTACAACTTTAGCTAATGGGGTGTCCCGCTGCCGCACGATTTCTGTTCTCATCCTGAAGCAAAGTTCTTAACCCAAGGTACTATTTCTGGGTTAGCAGAGTCTGTAACCTGAAGCGTCTGTAACCCGAGGTACCACTGTACTGAACTGAAACGTTTTTGCTCGGTTCATAATATTTGATCTGCACCACAAGGGATGGGGTTGCCCTGACACAGCACATCTTTCTTGATCCTGGCATTCAATTTCTCCTTTCAAACGTCTGAACTTTGAGTGGGGGGGGGGGGGAGGAACAACCAGAATCAGATACACACAACAAAAATCCGCACACCTGAATTTTGTACTTGACAAGCAGACGCCGCTTGCCCATAGGGGTTCCATATATTCTGAATGGATGGAAAGGGTTATATGGTCTTCCCCACCCACTTAATCTTCTGTCATATTCAAAACCACAACATTGCAGATAGCCATTACCTGTTCTTTGTTGTAAGTTACAGTGTGATCTAGCCATCCAAAATAGATGGGGGAGGGTTCTTTCTATTTTTTTGTGGGTTAGGTTTCCTATTCCAGCCCAGTTTCATACAAGGCTATCGAGCAGCCATTAGAAGGTAATGATTGGGGGCGACGATTGGCTTTGATCACGTTCTCACTGCTGAGCTAAGGGTGAAAGGTTTGCCAATCTAACTTAGCTATCTGTGTCCCATTAGACATTATCTGCTCTCTTGAAGTAGAATAATATTCGGTTTTGATATGTATTTCTTCCTCTACCTGCAAAACCAACCCCCACCCCATGCTTGTATCTGAAGAATTCTTACAGAGCAAGAAAACATAACATACTATAATCTATAATATTTCCCAAGAGTAGATTGTGGTCCTCCCTCACCTCCGCCTAGCAGACAGCAGTTTGGAATTTTAACACCATCCCCGGGAAAACACAAACCCATCTATTTTTCAAGCCTTCTGTAACAAAAGAGGGGGAAAATACATATTTGTACTTTAAAGCATATTGATATTGTAACAATAAATTAAAACCATTTAGGACTTTTAATATACTGGCACTTTAATGTGATAAAACTTTTAGTGATTCCCAGCATGTCTTGTTAAATCTTAAGTTCCTCATTTACATATCTGATGTCTCCCCAGAGACAGGCATGCTTCAAGTTAATTATCCGTGTAGCTGTAAGAACTCTTGTTTCTTTCGTAAGAACTCTCTAAAAAGAAAACTAACAGTTATTAAATATTACTTTGAGTCACCAAAAGTAATCAAAATGCACTACAAGAGGCACTAAACAGACACTTAAATAAAATAAAATATTACCCCTTTTTGGAGACTAAATAAAACATCATCCATTTACAACTCTTGCAATAATCTTCAAATAAAACAATCAGCAAAAATTAAACAGAAGAAAGCCATCTTTAGGTAATTCCCAAGTGGCATTCATTGAAGTAATTTACATTTACGCAAAGCAGCCATAAAAGCTAGCATTCTGACTGGTAGGGATTTTTTTCACACCTGCATGGTGCTCAGTTTTCCTGCAAAAACAAGGCAGGGATGCTGAACTAAGAGAAAGCACTTAGGCCTCTTTACATTACTGATACATATTTGGCTTAAATCGTGGAGATATAGAAACGAAACGAAAAATTCAGTCTATTCTCACAAAAAGAAAGGCCTGCCATATTCTAAAAAAGGACGTACAACTGAAAATGAATATCATATATAAAGCAGTGGTGTTGCAATCACCCAAGTCTTTCATAAGAGCATGCAAATATTAAAGGGCAATGTAGCAAGTTTTGCCCTGCTGGAATCAAGAGAATCTTTTAAAAGTGACCCCCCCCCCAAGAATCCTTAAGAATAAATGGCTGGCAATTCAACTGAGTTCACATTTAAAGCTGGATCTTTATTAAGATAAAATAGAATTCAAGATTGGGTGGAGAGAGAGAGAGAGAGAGAGAGAGAGAAGAGAAAATCAAAACTGACAGAACTGTATTATGATGGATATTTATTTATAAAATATTTGTGTATTTCTATTTCATGAGAGAGAGAGAGAGAGAGAGAGAGAGAGAGAGAGAGAGAGAGAGAGAGAGAATGTACAATTAAAAATTATAAAAAAATCAAAATATTAGATCATCAACTAATACATAAAGATATTGTCCTAATTGCCTGCATAAGCTTTCATAATTGAGATGAATGGGGTGATTTGGAATGTTTTCTCCCTACTTTCTTTGCCAAACCCTTATTGGGGATTACGAATATAGGCCACCATAAAGCATCCATATATAAAATTTTAAAATATATACAAAAACAGCCATGTATACTATGTAATAGCGAGGATTTGTGTTGGAGTTTCTTCCTGCTAAATAGTGCCACTCATCACTCTAAGAGATACTATCAACAAAAAATCTCTGCATGGGTCCATGCATGATCTTAGTACCACCCTTGAGGGACACCAGCCCCCCCCCCAAGCCTCACGTCACTCTCTTACAGTAATTTATAGCTCTATGTTTCCCAATATTTCTGTTTCTCTATGTCCATGGGCTTTGGAAGAAGTGAGGCTACCCAAATCGTTGCCTGCAGAGCGCTGAGGAGGTCTGGATTTAGTGCTGAAGAGGTCTGTAACGCATATTGAAGAACACAAAGAACAACCAGAAAGAAAGGCCGGTGCAAAGTTTGACAAAACAAGAATGCACAGCACTTGGCCAGTTCTTAATTATTTTAAGGTAAGAAATAGCAAAAGGTAGGTCTTCAGGGCCTCCCTTATAAGGAATTATGGAGGAAAGTGAATCCCTTTTCCTTCCCCCACAAAAAGCCCCTGGACCTACTTGTCTGCAATTTAGTAGGTCTAATGCACTCTAGAGGAGCTCCTGTGCCTGCAAATTTCATCCACTTTGGCTAAAAGGGCAATAAGTTATTGGCATTTTTAGAATCCCCATTATAGTGAAAGGGGTAAGACAGATCTTAATTTATACAGAGTTCCTCAAAACACAAATCAAAGCAGAAAGGGCACAGAGTGACTCAGAAATGCATAGTTTTTGGGGGTTGTTTTTTTTTTAAATGCACAGTGACAGATACAAGACAAATCTGGGCTCTGGCGCACATTCCTCACAGATGGAAATGGGCAAGTAGCAGTCATCAAGTAAAATAATTATTCTGAGTATTTTACAGCAAAATAAAATCATGCCATCCATTTCACAAGGACTCAATCACAGTTAGGCAAAGCACCCTGTTTGATTAAACTGATTACCTTTCATTTATAATATGCATCCAATAATTATATAACAATAGAGTTGGAATGAAATAACATTGTTTCTTCCTCAAGGGAGACAACAGGTTCATTCCATACAATTTTTAGGGTCATTCAGGAAGCAATTAAATGTTTCTGCAGGGAATCGGGTCTTTAAAATGAGAAAGGGGGGGACCACAGGGAGGATCACTCCCCCCGTCCCACTCCATAATTCTTTCTATATTTTCTCTTTTTCCTATTCTGGTGGAGACAAGCACATCACTACACAATGCGTAAAAATAAGAGGGAAGCAGAACTCATTCTCTTGATATTCAGTATAATAAGACAAAGGGGAGTCATTTAAAGACACAAAACATTTTTAAAGGGGGATATTCTGTTTCTCAGCACTACTTTGTAATGGATGTTCCTTATCAGAGCCAATATGTGTTTAAAAATTGGGGGGAGGGAAGGGAATTTCAAAATTTGTATATTTGGTGCTAATTGCACCAAAACATGACAGCTACACATGACTGAGCTCAAGCTTAAGCAGAGTCCCTTCATTTCCTTTTTTTTAAAAAAATGTTTTTATTAGTAATTTCAACATAAAATTTTACCAGAAAACATATCATCCTTAATTCCCCCCTATTTTTCTCCTCCCCCCTCCCCAAAATATAAACCCCCTCCCCTCCCCCCCCCCAGACTTCCCTCAGGTCCTTCTCTGGTTTATCAACATATGTTATTCTCTGCAAATTACAAAATTGTACAGATCCTTAATTTATTTATCTAAATGCTATCTATTAAAAAGTTTGTGGATGTTTATTCAAACCTTCATTTCCTTTTTGTACAGTGTGGCAAATGGAGCTCTGTGTTACCATCCAAGCTGTGATACGACCTTGTCTAACCAGTAATTCAGCTGACTCCAGTGGCCAATCCCTGTCCACAAGGTCATAGAAAAGGCCACGCTAGATCTTGCCAAACAGGCAGGGGTATTGCTGTAGAGTAGCAAACAAGGGAGAGTCCGCTATGTTGCCAAACTCAGCCAAGGATCAAAAACCAATGCAGAAATTAGGAGCAGGGAGCTTCAGCAATATCTGCATACCATAAATACCCCTGCCTGTTTGGAAGCATGCCCCTCTTTGTGGCCAGTCTGGACTGCCTAGAACTTGAGCTTAGCAGAGGCCTGACACCCCTCCTCTTTCCAGTACCAAACACCTGGTTAATGTGATTACTGCTATTAAAAGAGAGCCCCAAGGGTTGTGTGGGCAACATCAGATTGGACAATATGCATGTCTCAGTGGGCCCTGCCGATGCAAGCATCCCCTGTGCGCTGCCTATTAGTGCTGTTGATGGAAGCAATGTTGTGTTTCTTAAAATACACACACACACATATGGGATCTCCTGTGTCCAGCACAAGCACACTACACACTAGAACACGTTCAGGGCCCCAAGACCAGCTGTTGCTGCTGGTGGGTCTCTACCATTACTAGGTGGCCTGGTGGCAGCCAGCATGGAGCCACCCTCCATGGTCACAGAACTCCTCTATTGGTGGCTCCAACTGGATAAGAAAGATCTCCACAGTTCTTGCCATCAAGCCAGCCAGCCACCCTTGCCACTCCTTCGCAAGTGAGGAAGAAGGCAGCTCCTGCACACTCTCAGGCCCTCCAAGTGGCCCTATCATCTTGTCCCTGCAATCCCGGATTTATTGAAGCCCTCCTAGTTTCTGATTTGATCCTGGAATGCCCCACTGTTCCTTAGGATGTCTCTGTTTTCATCAGAGAAACGTTGGAGGGTACAGAGTTATCCGGCCCCCAGACTGTCTGAAGGCAATTCTCTATACAGAAGGTTTTTAATGTTTAATGTTTTGTTACGTTTTTATATATTTTGGAAGCCACCCTGGGATGGGAAGGGTATAAAATTATTATTATTATTATTGGAATAGGACGTCCCTATTTTCATCAGATAAATGTTGGAAGGTATGCACTCTTCCCCCTCTTCCCGTCTTGCAGGGCATTCTGTGCTTGGTTGGCCTACTCAGGCTGGTCCCAGTACCATCACAGCCTGCTGCTTGCCACAAGAGAGAGAGAGAGAGAGAGAGAGAGAGAGAGAGAGAGAGAGAGAGAGAGAGAGAGAGAGAGAGAGGCCCAGACTCCTGTAGTCACCTCACTTCCTGGTCCTCCAAAACAATACTGATGGTTATTAGACAATTGGAGCCTTATTATTTTCAGGTGCATACGGGGTTCATGCCTAGAGGTGTCTTCTCTAAACTGGGAGCTTAAGTTGTCTACACACACTTCAATTTACTCCACATCCAGTGCAACTGCCACTGCCAGTTTGAGAATCGGTGTAAACACAATGTTCGCCTCAGTTCTCATCTGTCCTGTCGTTTCTTGTTAAAGAACGGTGCTTTGATGCATTTTTCTGCCAACCAACTTCAATACAAATTGAGAAAAAGAATGACCTAGCTGCCGTTTGAGCCAGTAATGTGTACACAGCCTAAGAGCGAAGGGGGGGATGTCTATTTTCTTATTTCTGTGTCATTTGTCACCATGGTTTTTAAGTACAGAACAAAAATATAAAGGTAGTACTAATGTACAAAGGGGTCAAAACTTTCCACTTCTCAGAGTGTCACTGTTTTTTCTTCTCCTCCAATTTTTCCCCCAAAGCTCCTTTTCATTATTTAGGCCAGAGAAATAAGCCTTTAATAAGGTAAGGCTTCAGAAGAAAGAAAAAGGGTCAGACTTTCTGCTTGATCTCAACAGTTCTACAGCTGAAGTCCTGCCACCAACAACACCCTGCTATAGGCCCCTATTATTTTAATATTTCTTTTCCCTCCATTTTCGTGCTCAGCGGCAGCATCCAGGGGGATAACAGACAGTGAGGCAATCTGGGCGCACGTTCCAATTTATCGAGAGTTTATAAAGGCCTTTAACGTGTTATAAACCGTCCTAATAAGCAGTGCATTGACCTGTTGGAGACCACAAAAACCCACAACAATTTAGTACAATGGGGCCTTATTTCTCCACTGAATGACCTACAAACATCAAAAATATCCAGATAATCAGATGTGAATTCAGCTTTTTACATAGAGCTATAATGATCTAGGACTCCATGGAGAAGGGAGCATGCCGTTTTGGGGAAGGCAGTTTTGGATGATGGAAAGCCTATTCTCGGCAATTATTAACCTTTTGTTGGGCCACAAATGCTGCGTTTTTGACAAAGACGAATGATTCAGTAGCCCATCATTCTGCCCTACCACTGGCAATCTTCTGCCAGAAGGCTTGCTTGCCAAGTGGATAGAGGGATTGTGAGGGAGGCAAAACCAAGACTCTCAGGGCTTAGCAATAAAAGAAAGACCAAAAGGAATGCTACCTTGCTGTTGAGTTCAATAGGAAAAAATTGTTGCTATGTCTCTGTATGTGCCTACCAACACATCAAAATCTTCTATTCTCTGGGTGCCCTGCTGTCTGGTGTCTCCCAGGGAGAGTCTTCTCAGTGATGGCACCCAATTATGAAATGTTCTCCACGGAGTGGTTCACTAGCTGCCTACTTCATTGTCCTTTTGACTCCAGACAAAGATATTTAGCTCCACTACCACTAAACCTTTTTGACTTAATTGCAGTTCTGCTAATAGTTAGCAACTGGCTCTTAAAATCTTGTTTCATGGCTGTTGCAATTTGTTTTTACCTGTATTTTCAATTGCTCTTTGTATTTGGAGTTCGTGTAAAGCACTCCTGGAATTTCTGTTGCAGAGTTGTATAGAAGTGGAGGCCAGCCAAGCAAAAGAGTCTCTGAGGTGTACGTGTTTGGAGGCAGAGTCAGCACCCAAAGTCAGGTCGAGTCCTAGGGTCTGGAGAACAGCAATCTGCATGATCAGATGGTCCCGGGGTCACTGAATCCAATGATCTTGGGGTCAAGGGTCAAGACAAGCAGGGTGCAGCAAGGTCAGCCCAGGAACTTCAAGTGTTGTTACAAAGCATTTGGCTGCTGCCGGAAGCTCTGCATAAGAAACTGAAGCCAGCTGGTTCTCATCAGCACCTTCTCCTCTGTGTCCTTCAAGGCTGATCAGCTGCAGGTGGAGCGACTCTGCCTTCTCAGCAGGTGAAGCTGACTCCTGGCCCATGACACCATCCAGGTAAATAAGAGGCATTATCAAAGTTCAGGGACACATTCCAGCCAGGCCAAAGCACCCACCAAGAGTGGGTGGAGCAACACCACTGAGAGGGGTGGTAGGTCTGTCTGTAGCAGAACAGCATTCCCCAAAAACAAAAGAACAAAGAATGAAAAGCATGAATGTTCATTTTGAATAGTGCTTGAGAGTTTTGTTGAGCCTCCTTTCTCTCTTCTATTTACAGAACCCCAGTTGTTCCTACTGAAGCCCGAGGAACTATTTTGATCCAGGCAGGGAGAAGCTTCACAGTCAGAAGGAAAGCTGTCCACCTCATGCATCAGCAGAAGAGGGCTTGGAAGAGGGCCAAGCATTGCCAAGGAAAATAGCAACACGCATGGAGTGGGAGGTCAGAGGCCAACCAAACAGAAGAGTCTCTGAAGCGTACTTGTCAGCACCCAAAGTCAGGTCCAGTCCTAGGGTCTGGCAAACAGCAATTTGTGTGATCAGATGATCCAGGGGTCAATGGCAGTTCTTGCATTGCCCATTGTGTACTCTACACTCCCCTAAGGTAAAGGTAAAGGTACCCCTGCCCGTACGGGCCAGTCTTGACAGACTCTGGGGTTGTGCGCCCATCTCACTTAAGAGGCCAGGGGCCAGCGCTGTCCGGAGACACTTCCGGGTCACATGGCCAGTGTGACATCGCTGCTCTGGCGAGCCAGAGCTGCACACGGAAACGCCGTTTACCTTCCCGCTGGTAAGCGGTCCCTATTTATCTACTTGCACCCGGAGGTGCTTTCGAACTGCTAGGTTGGCAGGCGCTGGGACCGAGCAGCGGGAGCGCACCCCGCAGCAGGGATTCGAACCGCCGACCTTTCGATCAGCAAGTCCTAGGCGCTGAGGCTTTAACCCACAGCGCCACCTGTGTCCCCTCTACACTCCCCTACCTTCCATCAATTTAGGATCACACTAGATGTGATGATTGAGGTCCAGCTCCGAACTGCTTTCTGGCAGTTCCCTCACTGCGAGAAGTGAAGTTACAGGGAACCAGGCAGAGGGCCTTCTTGGTAGTGGCGCCCACCCTGTGGAACGCCCTTCCTTCAGATGTCAAGGAAATAAGCAACTATCTGACTTTTAGGAGACATCTGAAGGCAGCCCTGTTTAGGGAAATTTTTAATGTTTGATCTTTTATTGTGTTTTTAATATCCTGTTGGAAGCTGTCCAGAGTGGCTAGGGAGGCCTGGCCAGATGGGGGGAATAATAATAATAATAATAATAATAATAATAATAATAATAATAATAATAATAAATTAGTTGATGTTAGAAGAGGCAGCCAATTTCAGGACCACAGTATACTGTGGAAGTGCCTCTGTCTCAATTCCAACTGAATTCACGTACACACCGCTTGCCTGTTTCTCATAATGGAAGGGAATGTAAGCTCTCTTCCCCTTAGAGCTTTTCTGTTCAGTAAGCAGAATATCAGTTTTGTTAAATAAATAAACAACATTGCAAAAAGAAGGCCTGAAGGAGAGGCATTTCAACTGGGACTCTGTTAGGGGCAAAGGGTTAAAGCCTCCTTTGTCCCGTGTCATGGATCCAAACCAGCTCAGCAGTCCTCATGCCAGCCATGTATTTATTTTTAAAGAAACCAACTACCGTATGCAAGTGTAAACCACATAACAAATGCCATGTCTGCTTTGGCCCTCAGAAGTTAGGAGGTGCAAATACTAGAAAATATACATTTCCACACACACAAAAGAAACAGGCTATCAAATTCCTTAGGAGATGCAGTGTGTGAATTGGCAGGATATTTAATTGCATATCTTGATGTGGTCACTCTCTACTATGAAATGTAATTTCTAAATTCTCTGGAGAAGGAGTTGAACCCTGAAGAATGGCAAGCCTATCAACCCACTGGAGTAGAAGTTTAACAGGTTGTTACAGTATGGGCTGTAGCCTATACCATGAGGTGGGGGGGGGACAAATAAACCAGTTAACCCAACCAAGGATGGAGGAGGCAGACCAAAATACAGATCTTCAAAAGGCACACTTCTTTGAATTTTGCAATGAGTTCTTCAACCAATGTGTACCTAAATTTATATATTTAGGGGAAAGTGTATATTTACTAGTAAAAATGGCATGTATCACATTAAGGAGGTTGCTTGCAAAAATATGTACATTGGTCAATCAATCTCGTTTATCAGCATAGAAAAAGTGCATCGCATACATGGATCAGAACACAACACAGTTAACGAAACACAGTAGGAGATACTTTAGGATAAAACTGTCCAGACAAAGCCCTTTCCATCCCAACTCCTTTCTTCAGAACATTGGAAGATGCCCTCTACAGAATCAGATGAATGGTCCATCTTGCACAGTACTGTATACACCAGGGGCGGCAACTTTTGGGGGGAAAGGGGCCGTGGGGATATTTGCAAACCAGAGAAATTGTTGTGGGAACCTCACACACCCCACAACCAAGTGCATACCACAACCTATTCTGTTGTCTTATGGGAGAGGGGACCCTGACGGTATCAGAGAAAGTTCCTCTGGGTTTATGGAGGCTCACAGGCACTGCTCTGGCAACTTCTGGCCTACATCAAGCAGCAGTGATTGATGTAGCCAGGAGACAACCTTAGCCCTACCAGGAGGTGCCAAAAATAGAACCTGAGACCTTCTTCATGAAAATCAGATGCCTGGCCCCTGAACAATGACCCTCTTTTAACTCCCCAATCAAACTCTGTCCACTAGCTGCACTTATATAGATAGCTTTTCCACTCTCTAGCAGCTTCTTGGCCAATCAGAAAGGAATGTTGAGCTCCGGTTAAGTTTCTCCTTCCCACATTTTCTTTGGTTGCTTTCCCCTCTTAAATGTTATCATTTTCATTTCCCCTTTATGTGTCAGTTTAGCAGGCTAAACCATACACCATCCCAGACTGGTTTAAATCCAAAACAGAACAAAAACACATAAAGGCTATAATGGTTTCATTCCTTCACAAAAGGCATCTGAAAAATGACAAAAATTGGAATAAAACAGAAGCAATGACTTGCCAGAGTTGGGAACCAGAAAATGGGGTCCCTGGTAAACAAGAAAAGTTGTGGCGAAACTGTGGGCATTGTTAGGTAAGGTAAAAAGGAATTGCATTTAGTTTAACTTTCACCGGTTAGTGAGGGCCAGTTCCTATGTTATCTCTACACAGACCCATGAGCCTTTAAGAAGTGTATAAGAAAGGGGAAGGGAAACAACCATAGATAAGTACTTCTGAAATGTGTGACTGGTTCATCTGAAGTGACAGTCTGGAATAAGTTCTGCTGAAATAAATGAAATATATTTCTGAGTAAAGTTGTTTGGGAATGGGCAACAGGTTCTAATGTATTCCAGATTATAGGATAACTGAAAGGCAGAACTGAAAGGACTGAAAACAGGGAAGGGTTATGTATAGAGGGATCACACACAAAGACTAATCTGTGAATTTTAAAGTTTGTTTTTGGTTCACATAGTGCTTCCCCCCCCCTAAATATATGTTTAGGGGTACTCTCATTTTGACTCCAGAAAGTCACCATTTTATAGTTCAAATTGGGAAAAATAAAGTCCGTAAATGGACAAAAGTACAAAGATTCGCAAAATGTTTAGGGGTATGCGTACCCCCAGAAAAAAAGCACTGGTTCGACATATTATTTTGAAGGTTTTTGGGTAGTGTAATGGTTATATGGGGTTGCTCGTGCGTAAGTTGCCGCCACTCCTGGCTAGGTAGCCTGGTTAAACCTTTCCTGGCTGGACAACCCTTCACTTCGTGGCTGTTCAGTCGCTAGCAGAATCCGTCAGTGGGCGTTTCTTGAACTTCTTCCAGCAAAGAAGTTCTTTGACGCCAAGTCTACGCCTACTTTCCCTGCGCAGAAATCTTCTGTGCATGGTGGGTGTGGGTAGCGGAGGACCTGTGCTCTCCCCGCTGGTCTCCAGCGAAGAGTCCTGGAGCCCTCTCTCCGATTCCCCCATCCGCCCCCCTTTATCCCTGGTGTTACGCTGATTTCCTTCCCCAGCTGATGAGTCCCCTCTCTCCCTGCTTGGCCTTTCTCCGGCATCGCTTGGGAGCCCTGCCTCCACTTCTGGCTCCGATGTCAGTTCCCTGACAGGTAGGTTCACCTTTAAATGTACTCTGACTCCAATTTCTCTCCCCATCCTTAGCTGCTGTTAATGTTCTGCTTCTTTAATGTTAATGACTGGACATTTCAGTTTACTATGTTTAATTGTTAGCTGTTCCGGGAACCCATTGGGGTCAAACAGTGAGGTACACACACACACACAAGATAGATTTACATCCACGATTCTCATATCTGCTGCAGAAAATAACTGCATTCCATTTTTGTAGAAAGACTCATTGTTCGGGAACTTCACCTTAGAAAAAGCTTTGGACACATCCCGATTTCTCCTTGGGTCCATAGAAAGCGGCGTATTTGTCAAAATGCACTCAGAATGAGAGACAGGCAAAATGGCCGTATGGGGCCCTCAGTGTTCAGATTATGTGTATTTCTCTATTTAAAAAATGAACACCATATAATGATTTGCCATGCAGCTAACGGTACAGATTAAGTTCAGAAGGAAATTCAAGGCTGTCATTGTCAGCATGCTGATTGATGTAAAAGCTTTCAGCCTCTGGGGGAAAGAGTATAGAACTTCCTACTGCTTGCTCCATAAAGCAGCATTTACTACAGACCACCTTCCTGGTCTGTGCTACATAATACATTGCTGGATTACAGGTAATATAGAATTAAAAGGAAAAGAAAGGAATGGATGAAAAAAGCCATGACCCTTTTTTTTTACACAGGTACAATGTCAGAGTCTCTACCTCAGGGTTTCAGAAGCAGAAACAAATTGCCATCTTAAAAAGGTAACTAGCACCTAAGTGCTAAGTGTTCCCCACTTCTGACTAGTAGCTTGATCTGAAAAGTTAACAGTGCACCTTTCAGCGTTTGCCCCCTCTGAGAACTGTGTGAGGCCAGAAGAAGTCATTTGTTATGTTATTTGTTTGATATGAGACACAGAACTATGAGAAATCCGGATAAAAGAAATGGCGGGGAGGTGGACACAGAACCAGAGAAAATAATGCTCCCTCAGGAATTTAACCATACTTGCTATGGAAGTTAGGGGCCTTTTATAATTAATATATATGTGTGTGTGTGTGTGTGTGTGTGTGTGTGTGTGTGTGTGTGTGTGTGTGTGTGGAATGGACTCTGGGGCCACTGTGATTGGGGCGAGCTTTGAAAACATTTCTTGTCCAAAAATACAGTGTAAAAAATCCACAGCATGTTTGCCTGCCAGACAAACATACTGTACAGCGATACTATCATGTGGTAACTTCCAAAGTCACCACACAATGGGAAAATAGAGTTGTTTGAACCAACTTTCCTAGCACTGTGACATCCTTTTGTAAGGGTTTTGTCTAGTGTGGTGTCGATACCTGCCCTTCAACTTCTTCCAAGTTTTTCCCCCAGTGAAAATAAAGCTTCTGGTTTTTCTGCCTCATTTGCTGGGTGCTTTAGAATTTCTTTAGATCTATCTATCTATCTATCTATCTATCTATCTATCTATCTATCTATCTATCATCTCTAATTTCAGTGGATATGGGCCTGCACTTCTCTTATTGTTGCAAGGTGGCTAAGGATGGTGCATGTGTTTTTCTTTCTACCTTCTACCCAAATGCCCGCACTTCCTGATCTGAAGATATCCCATGAGAGGAGTTACTTTATGATGTTCTCTCTCTCGGGCACTGAAGCGGAGGCCACCAAGCACCTGATACCAATAACTTGCTGATTTTGTTCATAAGAGAAATATTTCCTTTTACCCCTCCCCCTTTTTGAAACTACACTTATAAAGAAAAAAGAAAAAAGACTTCACGCTTAAAAAATGTAACAACGGACAGCTGTAGGGAGTGTGTTAGACAGCCTCCCCGCCTTCCAACACTTTCAGGAAAGCCCAGACAAGGACTTCGCAGGATTGCCAGGAAGTTCATGCACCTGGGAAGGCTGCACCAAGCAGACCACCAGAGAGATGGCGTATCAAATAAAAGGATACTCTCAAAAATTCTTGGCCACCTTCAAGTGAGGTAAATCCCAGCACACCACCCATGAAAATTTCACTGACATTTTCTCTCCCTTTGGGAGTTTTCTTTTTCTTTTCTCATTAATGAATGCAGAATGGTTTTATGAAAACAGAAGTTTGGGAGCACAAGCCACGCTTTGTCTGAAGCAGGCCTTAACTCCTTGAAACATTGCACACAATCTTGTTTATGTACACAGTCACAATATAACTATAGTAACTGACTTAAGGACCCACTGCTGATCTATTAGGTATTAATAAATAATTCCAGTTTTTCCTCATTGCTTTCGTATGATTTTTAACGTTCACCAAAGTCTGCCCTGAATCTGATGAGGTGCATCATGTCACCATGAGAAGCCTCCGTTTCAGGGATCTCATTCTGTACTTTTGTACATTCATTTTATACGTTGGATCACACAGGGCATCATAGGTCCTTAACAATCTCATATCCACTGCAGTAATTATGTTTGGAATCATGGCCGTGTTTGCTACAACACATTAAGGGGGCTTTCATCTGACAGTAACCTATAGCCTCAGCAAACAAGGAATGATTTCCCAAGGACATCCTCTGACCACAGTGTTGTGTAAAAGTCGCTGCCTTCATGACTGCTCTCTGATGAGCCTGTGAACTCTGATCTCAAGGTCAAGCATCACTTTCATACACCAGTGCCTCATAGATGGCTCAACCTGTGCTGTAACTGAGATAGCCATGGACTTATAGTAACCAACTCCTTGGTAGGAAATTGTGTGTATTCCTTCAGCCTCTGTTTGATTTCCCCTCCACAAAAATTTGAGTGAACTACTGAGTGAAGTTCTTTGCTGATGAGACATTTATAATGTCTAGGTTTGCAGATAGGCTGTAAAATCATGTCTATGTGCCTATCACTCTTATCCCCCAAAGGTGGAATTTCTTATTACAGGATAAATCTCATTTTCATCAACAAAGTATTGTGGCACCTTAAGACCCACAACTTTTATTATGGCAGAAGCTTTTGTGCATGCATGCAGTGTAATTCTCAGTTGCAGATATAGATATGCAAGCTGAAAGCAGTGAGGTCAGAGGGAAATGAAATGCAAAAAGTCCAGATAGCGACAATTCAATTAGGGCTAGAATGCATGCAAAATAAGTAAGTGACCCATTTCAACTGTAGTAATAGGTGATAAATCATTCAACTTGGCAATGCTGAATTAATTAACATCTAGAGTAGGAAAGGAAACCATTGTCTCTATCAGACCCAAATGAATAGAAATGAACTTCTCAAAGAACTGTAATTCAGCTGAATTTTGAGCTGAATTACTCCTTTGTTGGCGTATGGCCACCATAAGATCAGTGGCAGAGTGCCATGGTATATTGAATTGTTCGCCTTATGGCTTACGGATATTGCCATTTATCATGTCAGATTTATGTCCATGTACATTTATGGATTCTTTTGCTTAGGGACTGCCCTGTTTGTCCCATGTAGAATGAAGAAGGCCATTGATTCTTGATAAATTGATTTATATTTATTGGACTCATTAGCTTATTGATGATGGCATCTGTAACATTGGAAGACAGGCAAGTGAATGAACCACTGAAGCTGTGGTCATCACCATTGTGTTCTGAAATAGTGTTACCAGAAAACATGTAGGGACAGTTGACATCTGAGCTTGTTGTAGGGCCGGTTCCTGTGGCTGTATTACGTATATGGCCGGCTGTTGCTGGTGAGCAGTTGTTTTAGGTTTGGGTGCTGTCTGTAAGCAGGAACAGATCTACCAGCCAAGACCTGTGTGAGGGAAGGATCATTGTCCAGGATGAATAGCAGCTCCTTGATGATACGACGAAGAGCTTTTAGCTGAGAGCTGCAGATAGTAAATCAGTATTCTGTCACTTTCATTTTGGGTTCTCTTCCATAGTAGGCTATTCCTGGGTATCATCTTGGCTTTATTAATCTGTTTTCTTTCACTTCCTGAGATAAGTTTTCAGTGCCAGGTTACCAAATAGGCAGAGTAAGCACTGCCCTATGGGCCCCATGCCTTTTAGGGGCCCCGTGACAATGGATCAAAATAATATTGATTTGATCTTGGGGGGAAATTACAAAACCATATTAGGATATAATTTGTGAGGGGACCATCAATATTTCAACTGCTTAGGGGCCTCCACGGGGTTTAATCTGGCCCTGTAAGTATTGCAGTCAGAGAGATGGCTGGTGTAAAATCTCAAGTTGTGAGTCTCTCTCTGACAGCTCAGAATGGATGTGGTTGCATCATAAGGCATTGGTGTAGGCAATGGATTGGGTGGTGTGTTCTGGGTGTTCCTTTTTTGTAATTAGTTTTATACCAGTAAACTGCTGAGAATTAAGTATAATAATTAATAGTAATATAACAATGGATGGTGCCTGCCATCACAATGCCGCTCGTTGCACTATACATGTTGATTCTCTGCATTGCAACCCAAGCCAAACATCTGAAAGGAGCTAGTATGGAGGGGGGAGAGCAAAAGTGCAGGTGGTGACATTCATTCCTGAGGGTTTCTAAATCATGCAGGTAGCCTATACAAGTGGGACAGAGTCCATCCTTTTGGTATCATCTCTCTAACTAGATGAAAGACACAGAGATTGAGGCGTGCTTGTGAGTCATGTGAAAAGGCGATTGACCGTATCCTTCCACACAAATGAGGAAAAATGTGAAGCCCCGTTTTTCTTATACAGAACCCGATATAATTCAACAGATTCAAGGAAACAAAAAGCAACAGTGGGCTTTAAAGTCAGGGTAGCTTTAATTACTTGGTGTCTTTTATAAACTTGTGGTTTTCATTTCCCTTTGGAAGAGTAAATAAAACTAACCTAATTTCCAACTACGGAAAGCCGGATAATTAAATATCAGCATACCCCATGGGCTGTTAATTCATCCCAATGAAAGATCCATTCATTTCAATGGATTAGCAATGATGAAACCCCACTCTTTTCAGCAATAGGTGAAGCATGTGACTCACCTCTGTTAGGATCCCATGATTTGGTCAAAAAGTGAATAAAAGCTGAACACTTCTTCTCCTTCTCCTTTTCCTTCTCCTTCTCCTTCTCCTTCTCCTTCTCCTTCTTCACCCACCATCCTCCAAGGATCTCAAAGTGGTGCAAATGTTTCTCCCCTCTCTATTTTATTATCAAAGCAACCATATAGGATAGGTTAAGCTGAGAGATGGAAACTGGTCCAAAGATAACTATTGAGCTTCATGACTGAGAGGAGACTTGAGCCCTCATCTCCCAGATCTCTAACCACCTTTGAACCATTCTACCAATGCTTTTTCACCTTTCAAGTTGGTTTAACACCTTGAAGACTCAGTCACATTATGGAAACATATAAAAATTGCACTGCGTTTATAGCACACCAATATAAACAAAGAACAATGGGTGTGTATGGCAGCCCAATGGCGAGGCATACAATGGAATCATTCATATTCAAACACTATGTACGAGAACACAGCTTACGTTAATAGCCACTGACTTCTGTTGAACATGAAATATTGAGGTTTCCATTGAGAGAAGACGGATGATCATGAAAGTGTCACAACTTATTAAATGCCACTTCCTTGCCAACGAGGACTTTCAGACTGTACAACTCCTTCTCCAAGAATGCCATTTGATAAAAGCCAGCGAGAAGGACTTCAACAGATTTAAAGACACTCCTAGGATGATGCTTCCTGGTATAGTTATCAATAGGAAGCTGACAATAGCATTATTGCTATTTACATATTGGTTCCGTGCTGGCACAAATTTGCATAATGTATTGTGGCTCTGTGCTCTAGGGATTTGCATTGTAACATATTGGTGCTTAATGAACTCTGAAAAAATTGATTTTCCACAGAGTAAATTAAGGAATGCATTATAGCTGTTAAAGCAATCTTAAGGGAAATCTGAGGCTTCCACTGCAGCACCATGCTTAGTAAGTAATAAATTACATGTTATACTTATTTGCCTTAATTCATGCTAATTTTGTCCAATTAATGTATCACAGTAATTCAGAAGCCTGTCACAGGAGAGCTAATTATTTATTGGATTTTTGTGTTCGGCTCCCTAGGAGTCTACTAGCAAACAAACTTACGAGTGTCTTTCCGTTTGGTCCACAGTGACGTTCTTATGTCTTATTATGGGTGGGTGAAGGAGGATTCATTTTGTGGTTTGAGTCCTAAAAGTCAGCTGTTTTTCACCAAACCTAAAATCTATTTACAGCCCCACTGTTCTGTTAGGTTTGGGATGGTGCTTGGGCATGGCCCAAATTGTGGTCAGTGTTGTAAAAGAACATGATTGCAAACTGGACTAATGTAAGGACATGGCCATAGATGCATTTGAGTTTCAGATTTGAAGGGGCAGAGAGGTTGGTGAACCTGTAAATATTATAGGAACTAATTAATGAAATAATTCATAAAAAGCAGGTTACTTACTGCAGGTTAGTACTACTTACTATTTATTTACTATTTACAAATAGTCTTCAGTACATCAATTAACTTTGTTGTTGTTGTTGTTTAGTCGTTTAGTCGTGTCCGACTCTTCGTGACTTCATGGACTAGAGCACACCAGGCACTCCTGTCTTCCACTGCCTCCCAGTTTTGTCAAACTCATGCTGGTAGCTTAGAGAACAGTATCCAACCATCTCGTCCTCTGTCGTCCCCTTCTCCTTGTGCCCTCCATCTTTCCCAACATCAGGGTCTTTTCTAGGGAGTCTTCTCTTCTCATGAGGTGGCCAAAGTATTGGAGCCTCAGCTTCAGGATCTGTCCTTCCAGTGAGCACTCAGGGCTGATTTCCTTAGGAATGGATAGGTTGGATCTTCTTGCAGTCCATGGGACTCTCAAGAGTCTCCTCCAGCACCATAATTCAAAATCAATTAACTAGGAAGTGGTTATATTAGAAGAATAAGTAATTTCTTCAAGAAAGAGGTGGGAAAACAAACTGGATAACTTTAATAGCTGGTAAAGATACAAAATTTAAAAATGTGAAAGAAAAAAAGCAAATGGAATATTAAAAAGGCTGAGCGTTATTATTATTATGTTATTGTTTTCTCAGAAGAGACAACAGATCTCATCTATTTGGATGTTTTCAAAGCATTTGATATGCCAGGGTTTTCCTGCCCCATCTAATGACTTCCTTGGTGTTGCCTACAGATGATCAGAGATCACAGTGCGGGAGACGCCAGACTGAAACTTAGACCTGACTTACAGAATTAAGGGTGTATGTGTGTTTGTATGTGTAAGCGAAAGAAACCTGGCTCAGCAGTAGAGCTTATTCTTGGTATACAGAAGGTTCAAAGTTCAAGGTTCAATCCTTTGTATCCCTAGTTCAAGAAAGGATCTCAGGTCATGGGTGATATGATAGGCTCCTGTATAAGAGTGTGTGTACTGTGAAAGATTCCCCCTCTTTTCGTTTTAATCCACTTTCTTTTCATCACACACAGGTATTCACATTTTATTAGCTTGAGGAAATTAAAAGCAACGCACCACAAACAATTGATATTGGCTTGACGAAAGGAGATTCTTAACTGTGGCAGCATTTTAATTCAAAGCAAAAGGGGGGGAGAAGAGGAAAAGGATGAATTATTTATGAGATTAATTTGTGCAATTCATACCTATAAATAAGATGGCAGCTGCTAAATAATTTGCACCGAGTGATAACATGCAGACATCGGAGCTGAAGCAATAAGAGATTTGCCGGCTGCGAAGTACCTCACTATTTGTTCAAAGTCCGTGCTGCACAAGCATTTACAGAAAGTTATTGGTTGGAGGAAGAAAACTGCTCAGTGAAAAGATGGTGCTCTCTTCCCCGCCTAGATAGCAGGATCCTTGTCAGGTGATGGGCACCATCAACTCATACTGGAAAAGAAGTGCAGTGTTCTTTTAAATCCATAACGCAAAGTGACGGCACCAGAAGGGTAAACAAATTGTGTGATGCAACTTGACATGATTTGGGTCATCAACAGTGTCACAAATATAAAGAAACTGATTTAACAATATGGAATAGGCTCCGTGTGTGTGTGTGTGTATTCACATGCACCATTTTTTTCATTCGTTTGGCAGTGATCTGTGTTTGCCTTGAGCCAAATGAATACTTGAAAGTTCAGCAAATGTCTGTGAGCAATATAGCACTTTATATTTACGATAGCTAGCATAGTCTCATTTAAAAAAGAAACTGTCAAATACTTCATAGTTTGGGGTGCTTAAAAAAAATATACTTTCCATTTCATGAAATGTTCCTAAAGCTTGGAAAGATTTCTCTCCCTTTTGGCAAATATTTGACTTTTATTTAAGTGATTTTTCTTCCATTGCCTCTTATTATGTCAATGATTCAAAAGGGTGGGGGGAGCTGTTCAGTAAAGCTCTTATAACTATGTATAACTCCTAGTTTAACAAAAAACAAAAAAAGATCAGTGGAACCTAAACAAATGCTTGCTTCTCAGATGGGACTGGAGTTAAGTTCTTAAAACTAGAGATTCATGTGCACAATCATCACATTTTCATTCCAACGGAGGGAGGGTAATCCGCATGCTCACTGAAATGCACATTTTCAAATCAGCTTCCTCATTTGAAGTGAATGGGCTGTTGTTGGCATCTGTCTGTCTCGAGAGACAATGGAGTGTGCCTCCAGGGGTAAAGTCAAACTGATGCATTAGCAGCATCAAAGACAAGACTCAGGACAAGACTCAGGAGTTGCAGCTCAGGGGTTTGAGAGTAGAACAAGAAATTTGAAACTGGGTGAAAACAACAAAAGTGACCAAAGAAGTTTCCTGGCTTGGCCTGCCCTTCCAAGCTTTTTATGATGAGGTATGGAACCCAATTTCCCTTCACTGTTATGACGGAAACCGGTGTGTTGTATTTTAGAAATAGGATGTTTGCAGCCCCACGCAAACACACACACAATGGGAAGAGTGCATGTTAGGAAGAGCACCAAGCAGCAGATCTTGGGAAGCAAAAGAGGAAAGATGCCGCTCTCCATCACAGGGGGGGTGAGGCCAGTTCACCTCTACAGTTCTACAACTCATCAGCACTACAGAGTACACAGAAAGCTCTCAGTATCCTTTTCCTGTGCTGCAAATCTTGCACGAGCTGACACTCCAAGTCATCAAAGACACTAATCAAGCAGAATGAATTATGGAAGGCTTGCATTGTAAAGTCAACAGAGTACTGCTGTACAGAATAAGAAATAACCTTAAAAACTTAAAACAAGATTTAGAATCCCTGGTTGAATTCAGTGTTTTAAAGTGTCCGTGTTTACTTCCTTGTTAAATTGATATGTTTTCTTCTGCTAGGTCTAGCAGAAAGCCTTAAGCTGACTTTTGTGTCACCTTGCCC
Source organism: Podarcis melisellensis (assembly GCF_964234715.1). Lineage (NCBI taxonomy): Eukaryota > Metazoa > Chordata > Lepidosauria > Squamata > Lacertidae > Podarcis > Podarcis melisellensis. Next base: position 23,540,829 of record NC_138542.1, read on the forward strand.
GATATAGAAATACTGCCAGTGTCTTGGGTTGCAGACAGATTGGTTTTAAAAAAAAAAAAAAAGGTCACAGATGTTGGTCAGAATCCAGACAACTCTTTCTGTACATGCCGGAAAGGCTTGAGAGGGCAATGTCACACACGGAAGCTACTTGCAGTGGGGCAAGTCACCCCATCACCCTCTGCAGTGTCAAGGGCACATTGAGCAATATGGAATGTATGCTTACAAATACAGGACTCCAAACCCTCGCACATGCACTGGGCTTACCATGTAGCCTTCTGGATTTAGAGCAATCTTCTACAATCTCTGTTAAATATTGGCATATGCTTGCAAATGTGATCCTATGAGGAAGCATGAATGTGAAGTGCTCCAGGATGTGACTACAGCTGTTCTCATGTCTGTGGCAGGGGAGGGTAACCACAATTGTAAAAACTGCTAGCAGCTGCATCTTCACTAACAGACACATCTGTTTTGTTTTAAAATAACCACCTTTTGAGAGTCTTCTTTGTTTTTTGTTTTTTTGCATCCATTCCTATGGCTTGCCTACAGGTTTTGCAGCCCTCTTTCAATTTAAACTGTCCCAAGATTTTGTTGTGTTGCTACCCAGTTGTGTTGCCTGAGGCCTTGAAAAACTCCATCTCCGCAGTTTCCTATCCGATGTTCCTCCCTTCCTCCCTTTATTTACTTATTTGCTCACTGTGAAATGACTAATAGTCACTCAAAGAAAGAGGTACCAATAGCTGCTAAATAAAATTCTGTTTATTAAAAACTATTCTTAGTGGTTGTTCCCCCCCCCCACTACCTGTACCTCTGGAGGGCCTGGTTTCTTCAGTCCTATAAAGGTGCCCTGAACGTTCTGTCACCCATTCAAGGAAATCATATTGTCTTCACAATACCTGGGAAGGGTTAGCCAAAAATAGCTTTGCTGCCTTAGGTAAAGGACAAGATGGCACCCACCCACCCGCCCCTGCTTCTTTTGTTGCACAACGGCCAGAGGCTAGCTTAGAGGATTCATGGCAGGCCATGTGGTGCACATAGCTCTGTCAGCTAACATTTCACTGTCTCCCTACCCTCTAACTTGTGCTGCCTGAATCAGATGCTTCAATCGCCTAATAATAGGGCTGGCAGGCTAACATTTCCCGGTATGATCAAACTGTGCCGCGGGTGCATGCCTTTCTCTGCTCAGGCATGACACTTCTTTTTTGTCTTGGTTTGACACCTCTTCATCCTGTCCAAAAAATTGATTTCAGTCTGTACACTCTACTCTTCACTTCTTCCTCCTCCAACCACCTCCATCTCCAAGTCACTGCCACCAAGCCCTCCTGCTATGTGTCTTCATCACCCAGGAATTATAGGTGGCCCATCATTTAAGGCCCACATCATCGCTCCCATGTAGGGATGGGTGAATCTGTCCGTTTGAGTTTCTCACTGTTTCTCTTCATTCCAGTATTAAGATCATTTCACCCATTTCTGTATCAGCCTGTGATTTTTTTATTTTACTTTTAAGTTCATGTGAAGCTTGATATACATTTTTGTGCTCATTCTCCAAATGTATGCAATTTTGTACACAATTTCACCATTTCTTTGTAGCATCACAATTTCCCCTAATATAAGGCATTTTTCTAAGTTGCTTTCAGAAGCATACACATCTTTGTGCATCGTTTCCCCTTAGAAGCACAGTTTTCTACACCATTTTTGGTTGGAGAACATCACAACTGAAAAGTTTGAAGGATTTTGGTTTGCCTACTGGTTTGGGAAGTGCCAAATAAAATGTGTATCCATTGTGTGTTTTTAGTTGTATCTGTTTTAATTTATGCTTTGAGACACCTTGGAGCCTGCGCTGGGAGAAAGGAGGAGTGTGTGTGTGTGTGCGTGTGTGTGTATATATATATATATATATATATATATGCAGGTTTTGGTGTCCTCGGGTGTCTTCCCGTGTAAAAGTTGGGGTGTCTAGGCGACGTTTCGACGAGGTCTCACTCGTCATCTTCCATTTGAAGATGACGAGTGAGACCTCGTCGAAACGTCGCCTAGACACCCCAACTTTTACACGGGAAGACACCCGAGGACACCAAAACCTGCATTCCTGTACCCGTGAAAATCTACGAAAGCATATATATATATATATATATATATATATATATATATATATATAGCATTAAAATGTGAACTAAACTTATCACCCCCTGGTTCTTCTCCTGTGGGGAGTGCCTACAACTCAGGAGAAATCTGCTATGTCCAGGTAAGTTCTGGTTGGTGTATTAAAGAAGCACCTGAAGATGGCAGTTAGCCCAGGAAGGGTTGTTCATTGTGCCTCTTCTAACTCCCTAATCACTGCCTTCTCTGTTGACAAGGACACAGGCCATCTCAGTATCTTGGACATGTTTTTCTTCTTCCTCCTCCTGTATGAAATATATTATGAAATATTCATGGATCCCACCCCAAACTGCAAGTGGGAATCTAGTCCATGAAAGTTTACGCTATAATAAATTTACTAGTCTTTAAAGTGCCCCAAAATGCTTTGTTGCTTTTGATGCAACAGACTAATATAGCTACCCTTCTGGAAGAAAAACAATTTTTTTTGGACCACTATAAATTCAGCTTTTCTTTCGCTCTGCACTTGTTATTATATCAATCATGATGTTTCTTTATCATTATATCACACATCAGCTATTTTATTTTATTTGATGGAAGTGATGAACACCCCCAGAATTCATATGATATTCAAAGCAAGTCAGTGGTGTGTGTGTGTTTTTTAATGCATTGATTTTAAAGGGGGAAATGTCAGAAGTATTTGAAAAGGTAAACATTAACTTTGGAATAATGACTGGAACATTTCTTAATAGGCTTGGCAAGAAGAGTGGAAAATATTCCTCACTCACTTATGTTGTTCTTGTTTTTCTTCTCCTAACAAGGCCTAATTTGTGCAGGGATAAATTAATAGAGCAAAAGTAAGTTGTATGAACTGTAAGCAACATTTTAATACATACGCCAGCAACATGTCCTCATAAACTTCAGCGGGTCACTGGGGAGACAGATCAATATAATGTAGGTTATAGCTAACATCAAAAAGAATAGACATATCACAGGAAAAACTCAATCTATTAAAATTTTAAAGCATTATCCCTAGCATTGTTATTCAAAGCCTTTCTGCACAATTGTGTTCCCTTTTTGATGTGGAAACTTTGGGCTAAATCCAGCAGTCCTTAAATAACAACAAAAGCTATTCTTTCAGAAACTTTTTATGATTCTTGAAAGCACTATGTCATAACTCCACTTGAACACAGATCTAGAGAAATTTAGAGATGGGTCAAATCTGGGAGCCATCATCCTTTCCCAAAATTTAGGACACAATTTACATTTTTGAACATAACTTCTTCTATTTTTCCCCCTCCCTCTTTTTATTTATTATTTACTATTTACTATTTACTATTTATTTAACAATATATAAATACGTACCGCTTGATTATAATAAAATCTCTAAGCAAGGAGTTTCAAAGTATAGGTGCCAGTGTAGCAAAAACAAACAAACCAAATTCTTATATCTGAAGAACAGGTATTATGTAGCACACAGGCAATAATACACAGGTAACATTTACAGTTCCACAGATCGAAGTGGTCGAGGAAGCACTAAATGTTTCTCCATACAAAATGAATAAATTTAAATAAAAATAAATCCTACAGATAGTCAGTTATTTTGTACATTTCAGCAATATACCGTTCAACACAGTGCAGGTGTACAGTAAAGTTTAAAAAGATATAATAAAACTGTGCCGTGTACATCTCTAAAGCAGTGTGCAGTAATGTCACAAATGGAACATCAATTGTTCTGTTCCATTTGGAACCCATTTTCTTTCTTTTATAGTTATAATGGTTTGGTTTTTTATACTTGTATATTCTACTATCGTAGCCCACCTTGGGACCTTATGATGAAGGATGGGTGAAAAAAATCTTACTAATATAATGAGAAAACTTACTTTAAATGTTTGCTGATATAAACCGGTCTTCACCATAGCAGCCAACCTCTAGGGGCCAAGGCCCCTTTGTCCCCCCCTCCCAATAAAATATTTGAGCATGCCAGGCACCCCCAGAAGTTAATAGACATTGCCATTCAAATAGCGTGCATGTACCCTGTCATATGATCAATTATGCAGGGTGGGGCTTACCTGTCTCTCCCCCCCATATTTTATTCAAGTTTCCCCCCTTGTTATTCACCAAGAGCCAGACATTCTCAGAAACATGTAGTAACCAAACAATTTAACTCCTGTGTTGCTAACAATAGTCAGTAATATCCAAGGCAACACGATAACTAAATACAATGATACAATATCAATTCTGTTTCGTACAGCAGAAGAATACAGAAATCCTTCATAAACTATAAAAGGATATTACAACAATGACCTGTATATGCATGGTAACTACAATAAACTCAAAATATTATGAATTATACACATAAACTATAATGTCAAAATAATGTGAAATCAAACCAAAGGTACATACCCCATCTATATGGTGTATGGAAAAGTATAATAACTATTGCTATGGAGCAGTGGTCATAAAGTTATGTAGTCACTGCTACTGACCGTATGTGAACAAAGATACAAAAAGCCAACCCCAGGTCATGCTCATAAGAGGGAGATTGAGTTTAAAGGTACAGTGCAGTAACAGCCAGAAAATAAAGAATCAAATGAAACAATTGAGATCCAATAAGAAGAAGAAGAGTTTGGATTTGATATCCCGTCTTTCACTCCCTTTAAGGAGTCTCAAAACAGCTAACATTCTCCTTTCCCTTCCTCCCCCACAACAAACACTCTGTGAGGTGAGTGGGGCTGAGAGACTTCAAAGAAGTGTGACTGGGCCAAGGTCACCCAGCAGCTGCATGTGGAGGAGCGGGGAAGCGAACCCGGTTCCCCAGATTACGAGACTACCGCTCTTAGCCACTACACCTGTAATGGTTATATGGGGTTGCTCGTGCGTAAGTTGCCGCCACTCCTGGCTAGGTAGCCTGGTTAAACCTTTCCTGGCTGGACAGCCCTTCACTTCGTGGCTGTTCAGTCGCTAGCAGAATCTGTCAGTGGGCGTTTCTTGAACTTCTTCCAGCAAAGAAGTTCTTTGACGCCAAGTCTACGCCTATTTTCCCTGCGCGGAAGTCGTCTGCGCAGGGTGGGTGTGGGTAGCGGAAGACCTGTGCTCTCCCCGCTGGTCTCCAGCGAAGAGTCCTGGAGCCCCCTCTCCGATTCCCCCATCCGCCCCCCTTTATCCCTGGTGTTACGCTGATTTTCTTCCCCAGCCGATGAGTTCCCTCTCTCCCTGCTTGGCCCTTCTCTGGCATCGCTTGGGAGCCCTGCCTTCACTTCTGGCTCCAATGTCAGTTCCCTGACAACACCAAACTGGCTCAAATAAAATATTTGAGTGTGCCAGGCACCCCCAGAAGTTAATGGGCATTGCCATTCAAATGGTATACATGTGCCCTGTCATATGATCGATTATGCAGGGTGGGGCTTACCTCTCTCTCCCCCCCCCATATTTTATTCAAATTTGCCCCCTGGTATTCACCAAAAGCCAGGCATTCTCAGAAAAACAACTGCTCCTGCAAATTTACACACACAAAGCTTTATTGCGGCCCATAGACCCAAAATACAGAGTTCTGCCAATTTAAACTATCTGTTTTAAAATTGTTGTTGCTTTTTTAAAAAATGCAGAGTCAACAAACGTGTCTCACCCTTTGGTTAGATTTGCTCTGGTTACTCTGGTATGCTCCGCTGATTTGAATGTTAGTGCCATGGCAAACTACAAAGGAAAAGCACAGATGGAGGGGAAATCATTATTCAAAGTTCCTATAAACTATCAAATAGGTTTTCTCAGATCATTCATTAAGTGGAAGATGATGAATGGGCTGTTGAATTATGGCCCTGTTTAAAATCACTTGTATGGTGTTAGCGTTCTGCACAGCAAACACAGGGTGAAGAGAGACAGTATATAAAGAGGGCTTGCAGGGCATTCGTTGCAGTCCAAGCTCTTCTTTCTGGCTGAGCTGATGGATGAGCATCCCAAGATGTTTGTCTTGCACTTCCTCCTCTTTCTCTCCTCCTGCGTTGGTTGGGGAAAGTGAACCCATTGCCCTATGGCAGAGTGTCCGAGATGACTTCTGAAGCCCCCAGTGGATGCAACGTGATGCGTAACTTTCCCCAGGTACAGTGGGAGATGGCAGGATTGAGCAGCCATGTGCAACACATCTGAGGGCTTGGCATGGGGAATGGCTATAGCTCAGTGGCAGAGGCTTTGCATATCACACAGAAGTCCCTGGGTTCAATTCCTGGTGTCTCCAGGTAAGGTAAAGGTAAAGGAACCCGGACCGTTAGGTCCAGTCACGGACGACTCTTGGGTTGCACGCTCATCTCTCTTTACTGGCCGAGGGAGCTGGTATTTGTCCGCAGACAGCTTCCGTGTCATGTGGGCAGCATGACTAAGCCACTTCTCGCAAACCAGAGCAGTGCATGGAAACGCCGTTTACCTTACCGCCGGAGCGGTACCTATTTATCTACTTGCAATTTGACGTGCTTTCGAACTGCTAGGTGAGCAGGAGCATGGACCGAGCAACGGGAGCTCACCCGTCGCGGGGATTCAAACTGCCAACCTTCTGATCAGCAAACTGTAGGCTCTGTGGTTTAGACCACAGCGCTACTCGTGTCTCCAGGTGTCTCCACGTAGGGCTGGGCAAAAGATTCCCTGCTTGAAACTGCAATGAACCACTGGCGGTCACTGTAGACCAGTGTTTCCCAAACTTGGCTTTCCAGCTGTTTTTGGACTACACTTCCCATCATCCCTGACCTCTGGTTCTGCTAGCTAGGGATGGTGGGAGTTGTAGTCCAAAAACAGCTGGAGACCCAAGTTTGAGAAACACTGGTGCAGACAATATGTGCAAGATAGACAAATTCAGTCTAAGGCAGCTACATCTGATGGTTTGGCAAATTCTGCATATTAATGCAGTTAGGGGAAAGTATTGAAAATGGAATAACTCGCTATGTGAACGTAACCCTGATATGTAGCTGCACACTATGTGTTAAGCATAAAGCGTAGTTTGGCCCTGAAATAGCTTAGGCTGAAATTCTAGACAAACTTACCTGGAAGGAAGTGATTCCCACAAACTCAGTGGAACTTACCTCTTGGTAGACATGTGTAGCATTGCACTGTTATTTATATTTCCCGTCTGAACTGCTATTTTAAGATTCATGTAATTGTGCTGGTTGCATTTTATTTTTGTGTTTATGTCTATTTTGTTGCATGGTACTTTGAGGGTCCCTGCAGAAGACTGGAATACAGGTATAAATAACATATTGTTGTTGCTGTCTTAATATATGCTTTGATGTATGCTTCAAATATTGTGCTATTTTCGGCCTGAAAACACAACTTTGTCAATGGAACAAACATGGAAATTGGAGAAGTAAATGCACCCATAAATTTATAGGTGTGTAAATGTAGCAAAATTGACACATAGAAGTGATTGCATATATTTGTAAGGTTTTCCTGTAGTGAAATGATTTTTGACACTGTTTAATAAAATTTTATTTATGGCCCAATTCCCTCTCCCCCGAACTCTGTGGTGGGCTAACAATGCAGTAGACGTTCAGATCTGAGCAATGGACTGAATGTTCTATTGAACAAGAAAGCAGACTTCATTGCCAAACAGAACCTAGCAGGACCATTTAGTCAATACGCATAAACACAAACCCACAGCATTTTGAAACATGGCTCCCAATAGGCACTATTTGGTATAACTGGATATTCTCTCCTCACCCTCCCCAAATACATCCATTGCACACATTTAAGAATCCATCAGACTTCATCAAACCAAACTCACTTTCCACAGCATTTCAGAACAACCTGCATGAAAAATTCAGAGACCTACCGAGAGCCCATTAAAAAAAAAGGCTTGTTTTACTTGTTGTTTCTTAGCCAACAGCCTTTTCTCATTGTGAATATCTGCTGTACTAAACAGAAGTATTTAAGTTACCCTTCAGCTTATGCCTGATCTTCTACTGCAAAACCTCTCAGGCAGGATGTGTGCAGATTTCATGTCCTTTCACAGTGCAATTCACTTGGAGACAAAAGCAAGAGAATTTGTTTCAGCTGAACTGTTTCATTTTAACAGACACTTTCCAGCTGACTAAAGTTATTTTTGAAATTATGGAAGTCAAAAGGGAATTGGGAATTACAGTGATGCTTTTTTTAGATCATGGAAGGCAGAAAACTCACATACATTTCTTACGTTAGCTGCTATTTGATGATCAACATGGTTTATTCTTCAAAAAGTCAAGTTTGAAAATATTTTAATGTGTTGTCATATTTGCTAAGAACACCTTATTAGACACACCAATTAAAGGAATAATCAGATCAGACATCCACTATCATTTGCAGATAAAATAACCCTAAAATATATACTGTGTTGATTCTGGTAGACACCATCAAACTTCTTCCAGAAGCCTGTAGGGGTGAGTGTGTGTGAAGACATTTACAGAAAGCACAATTTTAATGTAAAAACAGGGGGGGAATGTTGAAGAAAACTTAGAAACACAGATTCTGACAGGAGATGCCGACCAGCAGCTTGTTTTGCAATATTCAAATGTTCCACACTTTCCTTAATGAAGTTGCAGGCCAGCTTACTGGGCAAAAGGACAGACATCGGATCTCCTTTGCCATCCACAGCCTGGGTTGCCATTTGCAGTTTCTTTCACTGGGAAGACTCAGAAACACAGCCATGTATCCTAGTAGTGAGGCTTGCAAATGAGCAGCAGATTTGACTTTGCACGGGTAAAATCTAGGGCCGATTTTGTGCACAGTCTGCACATTTTGTGAACATTATTTCCCATGTGCCCCAGCATAAGGCGACCAATTTTTAGGGAACCGTTCAACAGAGATAATGGAGCCAAGTAGTCAGTGACATATTTTCCCCTGCTTCGCTGATAGCCTTCATTCTGTAGCTAATGAAAAGGAGGGATTGCATAACTATAGAGAAGAAAGTTTGCTTGGAAAGGAGGACCTCTCTCTCTTTTAATATCAAGCTTGAAAAAAGGGGCAGAAGAAACCTATTGCGGCCAGCGTTGATTGGCTGGAGTCAGCCAATAATCTCCCTCCTTTTCTTATTTCCAGAGCAATTATGGAAAAGGGGGTTGAGCAACACACATGGCCTCCAACTGAGCATTGCCACTGTAAGTAATAGGCTAGTCTCACATACAGCCGTGTTCAGCTGGGAACTCACAAGCTTAACTTAGTCTGTAGCCCATTATAGTTGAACCAAGGGATGCTGCTTAGTTTGCTGGTTCATATTCCAGTTACACAAACTGTGAATCCAGCTCACACAAGATATGATAAGCCATGAATAATTCACTCTGATTGCTGATGTAACATTACATTTGTCCTCATCCTAAGATGAATGGTCAGTAACAGATGATCTCAAAATCACTCAGGAGTTGGGTCTTCTAATACAAAACCACATCTAGAAAATTCTATAAAAAATGAAATAATGGTCAAAATCCTACTGCACAATGGAAAGGTTCTCTATGCTTTCTATCCCCATCACGAAGATTTCTCACTGTCCAGCTGTTCCCAACTGCACAGAAATTTATTGTGGGGTACATGTGAATAAGAGACGCGGGCGGCGCTGTGGGTTAAACCACTGAGCCTAGGGCTTGCCGATCAGAAGGTTGGCGGTTCGAATCCCCGCGACGGGGTGAGCTCCCGTTGCTCAGTCCCTGCTCCTGCCAACCTAGCAGTTCGAAAGCACGTCAAAGTGCAAGTAGATAAACAGGTACTGCTCCGGCAGGAAGGTATACGGTGTTTCCGTGTGCTGCTCTAGTTCGCCAAAAGCGGCTTAGTCATGCTGGCCACATGACCTGGAAGCTGTACACCGGCTCCCTCAGCCAGTAAAGTGAGATGAGCGCCGCAACCCCAGAGTCGGCCACGACTGGACCTAATGGTCAGGGGTCCCTTTACCTTTACCTTACATGTGAATAGTGTCGTTATACAGTTCAGCCACTATGTGACACTGGACTCAGATGAACTTGTATACGAATGGAGTTAGGAGCTTCCTGTTCTGTTCTTGTTTGGGAGAGATAATAAGGTTCTTGTGCAGATTCCTGACTGGCATGTCCTCTAAGACTTTCATGACAGCCCTTATATCATGGCATGGCAGAAGATAGCCCTGGAAGTATACCCAGCTCCATTGTTGGGTGCAAAATCTATAAAACAGAACTGGATCGGGATAAATTAAAGCATGGCTCTTTTTCAGTCTTTCATCTTCTAGCCAGACAAAGAAGGCACCTGACACCACACAAAGTTAAGCATACGTCGTATTTTTCATGAGCTCTCTGAAGTGGAAGGCAAAAATGGTTGTGGTCTGTCTTCCTTAGCCACACAAGCTTTCTGCTGGATTGGTTTATACCCACACTACTCCCATTAAGGTTCACTAGCTGTATACAGCAATCACCGGCACTCTGTGTGACCAAATATAAAAGCATCATCTTGGTTAGCGGTTGCTATATGAAAATTGAGGACATCAAGAGCAGAACTAGAAAATTACTCCAAGGCTAAACCTCTTTCCCACCCTGCTGTGCCTCTGTCACAGTTTGGCAGGAAAGAATGGCATATGCAACCATCCTGCAAGCACTGAAGGCAGTGAAGCTTTATTTCAAGAAGGAACAACACAGAGAACTCTGTTTTGGGGATATATTAGTGTGGACATGCAGATAGAGAGAGAGAGAGAGAGAGAGAGAGAGAGAGAGAGAGAGAGAGAGAGAGAGAGAGAGAGCGCACAGCTTTACAAAGTTCCAAGAACAACTTGAACAACTGGTTTCATCTCAAGTTGTAGTGAAGAACAGAAATGGCACAACCTCACTACTTTTACTCAGAATTCAAATGCTGAGCGTGAATAATGCCTCTATGACCAGGAGTGCTAGTTGGAAAGTGAAAATTAAATAAAATGAGGTGACTGGTGGTTGGGACAAAGAGATCTTAATTATCTCTCCGCAGTGTTATCTTACAGCAGGCATAGACAAACTCCTGCCCTCCAGATGATTGGGACTACAATTCCCACCATCCCTGACCACTGGTCCTGTTAGCTAGGGATGATGGGAATTGTAGTCCCAAACATCTGGAGGGCCAGAGTTTGCCTATGCCTATCTTACAGGAACATGCCTTGTGCAAACAAAAACTTGCTTCTACATAGCAATGTGGAAGGATTCTGTCTGTGAACCCAAGGTGCACCTGAACATCAAAGTGCAGCTGCATCAAAGTATCTACCTGGCCTGGCGCTCTTCCCATTTATATGCTAGATGGGCATCACTTCAGGTTATGTAGTAAATATAACAACAACAATCTTTATTACGGTCCATATTGTTGCTTCTGCAGTCAAAGCGAAATCCCCAGGAGACAATGTGCCTGGGTTTTACAGGGCACTTTTAATATATATTTGTAACCATCTCCTGCCTCTTTGGTGAAAGGGGCAAGCCCAGTACCCAAAGAGTGCCAATCTGACCTCTTACTGCAGAGGAAGGCTGGGAAGTCCCTTACTCTCATTTTTAGGAGGAATAGGATTCTTCTCATCCCTGGCTGTTCAGTCATGCGCACCACTTATCTCCCTGAGCTCCCTTCTCTTCTCCCTGCTCCCTTGCTAACAGTAGTCCCAGTCAGTGGCGTAGCGTGGGTTCTCAGCACGCGGGGCAAGGCAAGTAATTTGCGCCCCCTAACCTGTGGATTTGCGCCCCCTAACCCGTGGATTTGCGCCCCCTAACCCTAACCCCCAGATGTTGCGCCCGGTGCGGCCAGCCCCCCCTGCACCCCCTACACTACGCCACTGGTCCCAGTTCCAGTCGCCCACCAGAGGCTGACACCTAGACAGCTGATCGAGCAGGCACACAGTTCACCTGTTCACCGTCTTCTCTGCTATAGTGAGACATGCTGTCTTTCTATGTAAAATTATAGTCATTATTTCAAAATTGGCAACTACACGTATAAATTAGCGTATGCAGATTTCATCAGTCCACTTTTGGATGATGCGTTTTTCTCTTCCGCTATTTTGGCAATGCCTAAGTGGTGGCCCCCCTAATGCAATATGGCCCCAAAGGGTGGATCAAGGAAACCAAGAGCTCATGCAGATATTCAGTTCCAGCTCTTCCGATAAGTGTTCCACAAAGCAGTGTTCTCTTAACTATAGAACATGATATTTACATGTTTTACAACTTTAGTTACCATAACAACAGAGGTCCTCTCTCTTGAATTGCTGCACTCAAGATTTTCTTGAGAAGATGCTTAAAACATGTCATACAGAGTAGCACTAAATGAAGTGCAACACAGAAAGCACAGAGAGAGAGAGTCATAGGCTTTTTTTAAAAAAAAAACAGAATATTTTCATTAAATACCACAAAACCTTTTTAACCATTTGTATTTCAGATGCAAATTAATTTGTTTAAAATGTATTTGGTGAGCATGGAAAGGATTTAAATTGGAATAGAAATAGCCTTCACCCACTATGCTGCTATCCAACTCTTGATAAAATCAAATCATAATCTCCATTGGAATTTTTTTTTAATGAAGTTTTGGGATATTTCTCCCAAAAACATCCCCAGCAAAACCAAAATTTAGCAAACATCACTATAGCCCCGCTCTAAGAAGAATGTACCACTACCTTAGAAATAGATCTCCATTACTGTTGACTCTGTTTGGAGAAAAGAGATTGTTCCAAGCAACTGAAACGATAATTGTGAGTCCAGATAATGCCAATGTATTCTCCTCAAGCCACCCCACCGAGTTTCACGTGTATGTAGAAAGACAGAGTGCAAGATACTTCGCAGTTTACTACTCTCAATACTGTTGCACAGCTGAATGTCGCTCATTAAGGGAACGCAGGAGGGCCTGGATTTGCCTACCTTGTTGCAAATCATATACTGTACAGTCTTTTTCAGGGCCATAAAATGGCTCTGTGCACACACATTTACATGCCATGTTTCGCCTACCTACTTCCAGCTATCATCAGCCTCCTTTGGAGTGATTACAGTTTATTGCCTTTAATAATACCAGCATCTGGGAAGCTGGTGGCAAGGGGGTGGGGAATATAGCAGGCATGCAAACAAATCCAGGTATTTCTTAAAATGCCCATACGCCCCAAAAAGAAGAAGAAACCCACACTAACGTGCCAATTAATATTGTTTTACATCCATCACTGTAAAAAACAGCAAGCACGGACATAGGCTTCTCCTCTTAGAACTTGGAGCCCCATAATCAAATTGCAGTATGACCAAGACAGGTGAAAGAAAACACTTCCTTTTTTTAAAAAAAAATATTTATTAGAAGTTTCAAAAATTACAGGAAAAAGAAAGGAAAAAAACCAGCAAAAAAATTAACAAAACATACATAACAATACATAAAAAAGGAAAAAGCCATGTGTGGTTGTAGTGGTTAAGAGCGGTAGTCTCGTAATCTGGGGAACCGGGTTCGCGTCTCCGCTCCTCCACATGCAGCTGCTGGGTGACCTTGCGCCAGTCACACTTCTTTGAAGTCTCTCAGTCCCACTCACCTCACAGAGTGTTTGTTGTCGGGGAGGAAGGGAAAGGAGAATGTTAGCTGCTTTGAGACTCCTGAAGGGGAGTGAAAGGCGGGATATCAAATCCAAATCCAAAAAAACCCCATAAAAACCAATACAACAATAACAATAAAAAACACACATCCAATATTCCATATCTTTATCTTTCATTTACTTGTTTCATCGACCTCCTCACACCTCCCTTTTTGTATTCTAGTTTAATTATTTGTTTCAGCAAATTCTTTCCATCTTTCTCAATTTTTATTGAGTAATTTATCTTAACAATCTAACCTATTAGTTATCTCAGCAAATCCTTTCCATCTTTCACTATATTCTGTCATTCAATTTACCTTAATTTATTTTAACCTTATCTTACCATAAAATACCTTGAAGCTTAAAACTTAATATTTATTGGTACATAATTCCTTATATCATTTCTACTAAAGCCAAGAAAGAAAACACTTCCTACAGAGCATAAGTAGGGGATCTTATGCCTGGGCACTGTATACACCTTCTGGGCATAAGAACCTAAGAAGAGCTTGCTGCCCATCTAGCTTAGCATCCTGTTTTCACAGTGGTATAACCTGCCACCAGGACCAAAGGAGAAGAGCTTTCCAGCAACTGGTTTTGAGAAGCATTACTGAGCAAAGGCACCGTCTTCCAAAGAACATGGGGGGGGGATGACGCAATGTCCTGACATTGCTCTGAACCCGGTTCCGTGTTTGGCCTCAACAACGGATGATGTGTCCCCTCTGAAGAAAGATGGATGGGGACCAAAGAACCTTGGCCCCCTGGAGCCAGCACCTATGCTATTGACTCCAACTGTGGACGCAGAACATAGTCATCAGGAATATACACCATATACTGATTGGAAACCTCCCAAGCCACACCCTTCAATGACCCTGCTTTGTGTCCTCTTCGGATGGCTTTGCACTTGGATGGAGGATGAAGAAAGTGTGTGTGTGTGTGTGTGTGTGTGTGTGTGTGTGTAGAAACGTGTGAATTTTGCATGGCTGAATCTAGTTTACTGTACAAAGGGATCAGTCACAGCCATTGCACCACCCACCATTGTCATGAACCTCCTGGAAAGTTCCAGTTACAGATAGGTAGCCGTGTTGGTCTGCCATAGTCAAAACAAAAAAAATTCCTTCCAGTAGCACCTTAAAGACCAACTAAGTTAGTTCTTGGTATGAGCTTTCGTGTGCATGCACACTTCTTCAGATACATCTGAAGAAGTGTGCATGCACACGAAAGCTCATACCAACAACTAACTTAGTTGGTCTTTAAGGTACTACTGGAAGGAATTTTTTTTGTTTTGACTCCTGGAAAGTTGTCCTCAAAGGAACGTGTACCTCATAAAGGCCACCTTACCTCTCCCGTTGTGTACAGGCTTACCAATACTTTAGCTAAGAGTTTCCTGCTACATCTGACCTGAGGAAATGTGGTTTAATCGTGGTCTTCAAACCATGATATGAAACTAGAATTGGGTCCAGATTTCGTATTGCAGATTGGAATCCAGGATCAAATCAGAGTCTCTCACTTACCGTAAATTAACTATCGCAGCACCAACTGCTACATGAGGGAAGGAGGGAGGGGAAGAGCATACTTGCACAAGTTTCATCCTTGGCTTAATAAACCATGGTTTACTAAACAGGGTTATTATGCTGAATTCTTCCAGTCTTACACATGCACATTTTCTTTTACATCACACTGAATTGTGGCTTTTTGTAGTCGCTTTGCTGTTCTGAAACAAGCATTTTAATCAGTGATGTACCTCATACTGCAATCTTTGGTATGACTAGAGGGGATGTTTTAGGAATAGAATACTGCTACAGAATGTTTGTCTTGATGCCACAGAGGCACATTTCCTGGATACAGCAAATAAATTAGGGTTTTTGGCGCATCTACGTGCAGTCCCAGAACGCAGCTATGCTTTCACACAAACAAGCTTTGAATCACCCTTTGAGCAGAGGACAGTGGCAATCCTAATATTAAACAGTTCTTTTCAGTGCTTAATTCTCAAAAAAAAAAAATGGGAGCTACCAAGCAGAACACAGCCTTGACATCACACCTTCTGACCTGTAGGTTGTGCCCTATTGGTAGGAGGTGTATGTAGACTGTTTTATGTTTGATGATAGAAATAAACCTCATAGTTTCAGATCTTGGCTCTGGAACTGAATGCTCATTCTAAGGACAGGTGAACCCTGGTTCAAAAAATAAAGCTCTCATTTTTTCCCCAAGTGGAAGCAGTAGCCTGTCATATAGATACACCTATTCGGATTTTGTTTTCAATATTTTGCGCATATATATTGGCATGTGCACACAAATAAAAACAAATGCAATTAAGCCAACACCTGCCTTTGATTTGGATTTAATTTATTCCCAGATTTAAAACGCAAGTTGTGGGATCTATTTTTTACCTTATTGCTTTGCCTTCCCCCTTTATTGTTTCATTCTGTGGTTTTCTGTTGAGAACTTTTTATACACGGTATTTTCTTCTTAGCCATATTTTATTGAAATGTCAACTAGCACCAGCATCCTCCTTTCCATGGATTTTTGAAACTTAAGAGATATCTTGGCTCTAACATGATACTTTAATAATGTTGCCAATCCTCTGATAAGTTGTTCACATCTGATATTTAGCCCCAGTACCTAATGCTTGAGAATCCACATTGATTCTCTTCACGTTCTGCTGCTGCATTCCAAGATCTATGAATATTAAGTTGTGCTTGCCCCAAAGCAAAAGTATACTCACTAAGATATTTGCTGAGATCATGAGTCTCTGTGCCCCATTTTTAAAACAAAGGCATTAATAAGGAAGCAGTGGAAAAATGTAAGGCATTCAAAAATAAGGAAAATGGAAATTCAGTATTTTTTATTATTAAAGGAAGACGGGGGGTGGGGGGAGTGATGGTTCAAAGCACCCTATTCTGAGTTGTCCTGAATAATTGAATGCAAAAAAAGAGCAGCATTCATGAGGTTGGCACAGAATTATCTTTGCCTAGAAACACTATTGCATTGGAACAGAAAAGTTAAAACCCCAGCTGTGGAAGGTGGTCAGCTATGTCAAAAGGCTTTGGGATAATTCGATCCTTTGAAATGCTCCAGAACACGTATAGGCCTCTAATATCAATGGGCAATACACAGCCTTGACATCACAGAATGTTTACCACTCAAGGAGCACTGTTAAGTTTCAAGGCTTTAGGACATTAAAGGAGGGGAGCAGGGGCACCATCGGGGGGGGGGGTGAAGGCCATTCCCCAAATTTTCAAGGCAGGAGCCAGGGGCCCTCAATATTCCGCAGTGATGTGTGCACACCATGTGCACAGGCTGCATTATGCACTGACGTCACTCGTGGAAGCCATGCGGCATGCTCACGGCACATCAGCATGACATGTGTGACATCAGTGTCGTGCGATGTGGCCCCCTCAATTGCAGGGACAAGCTGATGTGCCTGGATGAGAGACTGTCGGCCCCAGTTGTCGACACTACATTGCATTGGGGCCAAACAATGTGCAATGCTAAATGTGTGAATGGAGATCGTGTACCCATTAAAACAAACAAAAAAATCTAAATCAGCACGATTGTGTGTGTGTCAGGATTAAGAGAATGGTGCACAGAATGAGGGTTAACCTATTTCTCCCACACCATAGACTTGATTTAAAACTCAGATGCTGTTTGGGCTCCGGTGGGAAGCATTCATTTGTCCTAATGGAAACTTCTTCTTCACAGTAACATGGACATGAATTCTGGAGTGACAAAATCATGACCATGACAGCAGATCACTGTTTCAAGTGTATCGTGTATTTCAGGTGTACTGCAGCATGAGCCACAATAAATATAAATGTGCTGTAGTTTGTGATGAGCAAGAAATGCAATTCACTTACTGTATTTACGCAAATCTAATGTGCCATCAAATCTAATGTGCACCTCAATTTTCAAAACCTTGAAACCAAAAAAGTACTTGCTGTGTCAGTGGTGTTTTTCAAGCTTCCAATCAAATCTAATGTTTCATCAAATCTAATGAGACCCTAATTTTTGCAATGTAATTTGGCTCAAAAAGATGCACATTACGTTTGAGTAAATACTGTACTTAATTTGCATGTTTCAAAATAATACAAGGACCGAAACGCACTTGATATTCACGTTTCCCCAATGTTTGCAATGCAGTTGTCCAGCTGTGTCTTTCTTGCCCACCTCTCCTTTGTTTTCTGCCCCACTAACAGATCACTCAGCCCAAGCCAGACCAATTCTGTCTTAAAGGTAAAGGTAAAGGGACCCCTGACCGTTAGGTCCAGTCGCGGACAACTCTGGGGTTGCGGCGCTCATCTCGCTTTACTGGCCGAGGGAGCCGGTGTTCATCCGCAGACAGCTTCTGGGTCATGTGGCCAGCACGACTAAGCTGAACCAGAGCAGCGCACAGAAATGCCATTTACCTTCCCGCCGGAGCAGTACCAATTTATATACTTGCACTTTGACGTGCTTTCGAACTGCTAGGTTGGCAGGAGCAGGGACTGAGTAATGGGAGCTCACCCCGTCGCAGGAATTCGAACCACCAACCTTCTGATCGGCAAGCCATAGGCTCAGTGGTTAAGACCACAGCGCCACCCATGTCCCAATTCTGTCTTAATTCAGTTCATTCAAAGCCTATATCCTCCTGAATTGTCCTGATTTAGTTTGGGGTCTTGTGCATGGCCCTATTAGTTTCCTGTCAAATTTGGTTAAAATCAGTGCTGTTTTGAAATAATTAGTCTAGCATATTGATTCAAGATCTTAAGAGTTGTCCATATGCATGCAGTTTGGAACTGTTCGGTCTCTATCTTGATTGAAAATGGCATCTGACGATATCCAAACATAGATTTAAACCTGATTCTCAATCTCAGGAACTATTATGCCACTAGGTGGCATTATCTTCAGTGGTGGCACAGTTTGGAACATTTTGGTCTGCCATCTTGATTTGAAATGGCATCCAAACGTAGACAAAATATGGTTTCTCCATCTCAGGAACCATCACAACAAATTGGGTGATGATATCTGAACAGATGTCTGAATGCATTGAGAATAGACCAGCAAACCACACTCCAAAATACAAAGCAGATAGAAGGAGATACAGAGGAAAGAGTGAGGAAAAAGTAATAGATAGTACATTGGCTT
Organism: Podarcis melisellensis; assembly: GCF_964234715.1. Taxonomy (NCBI): domain Eukaryota; kingdom Metazoa; phylum Chordata; class Lepidosauria; order Squamata; family Lacertidae; genus Podarcis; species Podarcis melisellensis. The sequence continues at coordinate 23,559,559 of NC_138542.1, forward strand.
TTAGCCAGAATGTTCTACAAGAAGTGCTTTTATAGCATGGGATAGTCAATGTATTTTTACAACTTAAAATGTTGGTACCTGCACCTAGGGAAAAAATAAAGAAATCACATTATAATTGTAGCAGACTCCCCAGAATAATGCAAAATGGATTTTTATCATTTTCAGTGTTATCTACAACAATAAAGCAGGTAAATAAAGCTGGTAAATGAAGCTGTAATATACAGATCATGACGCCAAAGGGCTTGCAGGAACACCTAGACTACTCATCAGCTTACTTACTGTTAAAATTAGCAATGTTAGCATGATAAGAAAGCAACAGACTAAAACCAATAATAATCCTTGATCAAAGTACATGTCACAGAGTGTGCAGGTCAGTAATCACAGCCGAAAGCTGGAGCAAAAATGCGTCTTTACTAGTAAAAACATGATCTCCACAGATTTAGCTGAGTGTCACGCCTAATGAGCACAGCAGCTCATTCCCAGCAGGTGTTTCTCTGTGGAATCAGTTGCTGAGATTAAAGGTCCCTGCCTACCCACAGCTGGGACGCGGGTGGTGCTGTGGGTTAAATCACAGAGCCTAGGATATGCCGATCAGAAGGTTGGCGGTTCGAATCCCCGCAACGAGGTGAGCTTCCGTTGCTCAGTTCCTGGTCTTGCCAACCTAGCAGTTCGAAAGCACATCAAAGTGCAAGTAGATAAATAGGTACTGCTCCAGCGGGAAGGTAAATGGCATTTCTGTGCGCTGCTCTGGTTCGCCAGAAGCGGCTTAGTCATGCTGGCCACATGACTCGGAAGCTGTACGCCGGCTCCCTTGGCCAGTAAAGTGAGATGAGCGCCGCAACCCCAGAGTTGGCCAATGGTCAGGGGTCCCTTTACCCACAGCTGTCTATATCTCCTCATCTCCAGGGCTTTCCCCAAGCAATCGGATGCTGTGCCTGCATGCAGCCAATATCTCCTCCGCCCTTTTCATGCCTCTCATGTTTCTGGGAGACAGGGGGAGTGGAGCTTGTTGTCATGGATTGGCTGGATGCCAGGGAGTGGTGGGAGGCACCAGCTGGGGAACCCCCAAGGGAACTCCCAGGGGAAGAAGGCTCAGAGCCCCCTGGTGGGACAGCAATGAATGGCCAGAGACAGAAGAGGAAGCAGACTGTGCGGTGGTGGTGCTGGAAGCTGAAAGGGTACCAGCGTTTAGTGAGCAGAAAGTGGCTGTGGAAGAGGGCAGTCTAGAGTCAAAGGCTGGAAAGGAGTGGGACTGAAGAAGCCAGGGAGTTTCCCCCTCCTACTGTGACCAGCTCCGTTCCCCCAGGACACAAAGAGGAATGAAGAGAGTGGAGCAAAAAGAGACAAGACGAAGGAGCCTCACCTTGCTGGGGAAGGACCTGGGGGAGGACTACTCTAGAGCAGTGGGAAAGTGGGGACCTTCAGTCCCCCCAACCATCTCATGGGGCAAGTTTCTGTGATTACTAGGCCTGAGCTGTCTTTGGGTTTTTTGAATAGGAAGTCAACTTCACTGACACTGGGTGTTTTATTGCTGACCTGCTCCTGACACGGGAGGGGGAGAAGCCCATGACTCTTCACCAGCCTAACTCACCTCTGTCTCTTGGCCTCTTTCCTCCCACCCTCCTCCTTCAGCCTCTGAATCCGATTCTTGACCTTTCTGCCATAGACTCTCTCTGCTCACTAAGCACAATTACCTCCTCAGCTTACCTCCAACAATCTTCTCCCTCTGACCACTCATTGTCATCCCACCACCACTTCCCAGGCTCTGAGCCTTCTTCCCTTGGTGATTCCCCAGCTGATTCCTTCTGCCATTTTTCTGTGTCCAAAAAGTCCATAACGGTAGGAGATACGCCGGCTCTAATTTACAAAGCACACTTGCACAATATTATTCCTCCCTTGTGTTTGTTTGCTTATGTGCGTTAAATGGTTCCTATAGTTGCTCTCTAGGAAATAATGCAGTGCTTAATTTTAAGAGAGACCTGTCTGGTTAAGATAATTTAAAAGATGCAGCAACAGGGCATGATTCATAATTTTTTACTTGATTTTTTAAATACTAAACTAAGTAGGAAAAGTCCTGCTATGTTTGTTGCTGTAAATACACCAACGGAAAACAGCAGCTCATAAAGAACTCCCAGCAGGTGTGCTGTAAGCCATCACAGAAACATCAGATTAAATTATGAACGCCACTCTTGAAAACATGCATCTCAACATATTGTTAATCTTTGTATTGTTTAACAATTACACCACATTGTTACTGGACCTTAAAAGAGCAGAGAAAAATTTAGCCACAGTGGCCTACAGAAATTGCACATCAGTGGCACAGAATAAATATGGTTTTTTTAAAATAGTAAAGCCATATTATTATTATTATTATTATTATTATTATTATTATTATTATTTGATGTTATGTGCAAGGAGTGGACAGGTAAATCTAAAAGGAAAAGGTGCCCTGATGCACTGGAGGAAGAGAGCAGAGGGGTGAGAGCAGGAGCTCAAGGCTATCCACAGTTCATCCTCGTAAGGCAAAAACGTCCAGTGGGTCAGAGTTGTAGAACAAGCTCTGAGCTTGCATAGACTGCTCTTACTGAAATCATATAGCCATAGAATTGTAGAGTTAAAGGTGTGTTAGAAACTCAGATATATAGGCTAGGCGCCGGATGGCTCCTTAAACCAGGGTTGCAGTCGCCAAACAGAACGCCTAGTTGCCATTTTGAAGAAGAAGAAGAGGAGGAGGAGGAGGAGGAGGAGGAGTTTGGATTTGATATCCCGCTTTTTCACTACCCAAAGGAGCCTCAAAGCGGCTAACATTCTCCTTTCCCTTCCTCCCCACAACAAACACTCTGTGAGGTGAGTGGGGCTGAGAGACTTCAGAGAAGTGTGACTGGCCCAAGGTCACCCAGCAGCTGCAGGTGGAGGAGCGGAGACGCAAACCCAGTTCCCCAGATTACGATTTTGGGGGCAGACAGCTCAAAAGTTGTATTTTTCCAATATGACTTTTTGGTTCCTGCAATTCATTTTGATTGTGCAGATAAAATATAATGGATAGAATTCTACAAGATGTGTTGCTAGTATGTCAAAACAGTCAAGATCCAGGGATCTCCAGGCATGCACCTCCAGATGGTGGAGACGCCAAGCGCCATCCTGGTGCCCGGGCATCTTCACTTGGTTGCAAGTGGCAGATAGCCAGGTACAAAATGCACCTGGCGAATTTCAAATGCTGGTTGGTAGGGACCCTGAGGGTCATCTAGTCCAGTTCTGTGCAATGCAAGAATCCTTAGGATTACACTTGCCATCATAAAAAGGTAGGTACATTATGGCTGCAAAAACTTGCCCAAGAACAGCCCCACTGAACTCAACCAGACTTCTGTATCAGATTACACTGTTCAGAAATTGGCACCAAAAATATGTTTATACTTTGCTGCCGAAACGTGAGATAAACACCAATAAGAATCGGAGAGATCCCACCACCACCGACATCTCTGCTTTGCCACAGCTGTATCAGAACAAAACGAACTGCCGATGTTTTAGGGTCACTTCAGGAACAGATGGGGGAGGGAAAAAAAGAGATAAAAGAACTTCAAAAATAATAATGGGTTTTATTTTGCAGTATCAAAGAAAAGAAGATATAAAAGAGTGGAGGAAGTGCATTAATTATTGTCCCCAGAGTAGATATATTAATTATCAAGAAAGACTCAGCTAAAACGCGAAAGACAAAGCTGATAGGGTAACAGCAGACAAAACATGTCAATTGATTAAAAAAAAATAGACAGATTAGATTAGGCTGGTACAGTCTTTTTCACTGACACACAGTCTTCTCGCAAAGCAAGTGAACATGTTCCTAGACAAGCAAGTGAGCGTATTACACAAGGACCTAAGCAAACTACAAAACGATCAAAGGCTGCTTCAATATCATAATGTATAACTATAATGGGGAAGTAGACAAGATGATAAAAAGAAGCAGATGGCTTTGAAATGCAAGTCAGGGAAGGGGGAAATGACAGGCTCGTCGAATTTTCAAATAAGGACTTGAGATAATAGTGCTTCTTTTCACAAGAGCAACTTAGAAAGCAAACATGAAATTGTGAGGGGGTCTTTTGGTGGGGTTTTTTTTTAGCTTTTTGAGAAACCAAGCTACTAGACTTTACAAAAAACCCAGACTGTTTTGTGAAGGCAGGTACAGTAGAACACAGACAGGTTAGCATTAAATGGAGCGCAAGAGGAAGTTGGGCTGTTAAAGGAACTGGGGTAAGATGGCTTTTTTCTAGAAACGAGGGAGAAAAGACAGGTGATGTTGATCTGAGCTGTGGGACAGCCAATGCTGTACTAAATTCTGAGGCTTACTCAGAAAGCAAAATATAGAGCACCTCCAGATGTGTCTGGAATACAACTCCCATTATCCCTAACCAATAGACATGCCTGCTTGGGGCTGTGGGGAGTTGCAGTCCGACATCTGGAGGACAACAACTTCCTCACTCCTGAAGTAAAAACTATTGATAATACGGTGGTGGCAACAGGAAAAGGGAGTCTTCCTTAACTTGGTGCTTGTTAGCCTACAATTCTCAACATCCTTGAATTGGCCACACTGCCTAGAACAGATGGGACCTAAGTTCCAAACATCTGGAGGGCACCAAGTTGGGGAAGACTGGGATAAGCATCTTGGGAGAAGGTTTTTTTCCAAATTTGCATGTAAATTAAGCCTGGTGTTTGAGGCATGTTCAGTTCCTTTGCAAGAGTACTTAAATGTAATGAAGGCTGTAATCCTATGCATACTTACTACGGAGTAAATCCCATTGAACTCAGTGGGACTTAGTTTCTGAGTAAGTAGGGTGCTTTCAATTGTGTTTCAGGTATGAAACATCAATGCAAAGTTTATGTTTCCTAAAGCAGCTTTTCAATTTCATGGCTATTCAATTGCCCACAGTGCACGGCTCAAGCATGTTGACCTGACCGGCTTACATATTTATTTTGATTTCCCCTTGTCAATAAGTTCCATAAATCTTCATAGCCACTTCCATGAGTACAAACTTTGCACACTGTAATTAGTGATAAAACATAGTGATTGGATTATTAATTGGGGCCAGTTATACCAAAATAGAAAGGATGCGGGTGGCGCTGTGGGTTAAACCACAGAGCCTAGGACTTGCCAATCAGAAGGTCGGCAGTTCGAATCCCCGCTATGGGGTGAGCTCCCGTTGCTCGGTCCTTGCTCCTGCCAACCTAGCAGTTTGAAAGTACAAAGTGCAAGTAGATAAATAGGTATCGCTCTGGAGGGAAGGTAAACACTGTTTCCGTGTGCTGCTCTGGTTCGCCAGAAGTGGCTTAATCATGCTGGCCATATGACCCGGAAGCTGTACGCCGGTTCCCTCGGCCAATAAAGTGAGATGAAAGCCGCAACCCCAGAGTCGGTCACGACTAGACCTAATGGTCAGGGGTCCCTTTACCTTTACCTTATACCAAAATATATCTTGCCAGTTCTTAAAGTCACAGTGGCTACCAGCTCGTTTCCAGGTCCAACTCGAAGTACCAAATGACTAAATGACACCACCAGCATCTGAAACTGGACAGCTGCGACCAGGGAGAGGGTATTTTTCAGGTGTGCCTAAAAAGCTCATCTGGTGCTTGCTGTTCTGTTGTCAGGCTGCCAGTAGCTGCTAGCCACTGCCCCATATGGTGAGCCACTTAACTGCAACCTCTCAAGAAACAACCTTCTGGATATGGCAAAGCTCCACCTACCTAGGCTGCCCATTGGCTCCTCCTAAACAGCTGCTGTTTGCTCTTCAGTCCTGAGTCCTGCCTTCGATGATGACCTAAGCAGTAAACGTCTGGTTTTGGAAGGTAGATGGAAAGAGATGGAAATAATGAGTGGCTCATTGATGGGCTATTGAAGAACCTCATACATTCAGTAAAATCTGGACAAGTAGTATATTTCTTCTTTCTTTCTTTAATGGAAAGGTGAAGTTCCACCATACCTTCAATTAACTCATGCATGTTCAATAAAAAAAACACAAAAAACCCAGTCACTCTCCTAAGTCTTTTTCTCTTTGAACTATAACTAATAGACTTTATTTTGTTTAGAAGTGTTTTGGTTTGGAGAGGGGTACGAGGGGATCAAAGAAGTTATCTTCATTATAACTGGAGGGTTTTGTCCATTTTGCTGCTGGTGGGGCTTCTTTCTGCACAGCTAGGCAGGATAACTTTTTCTTCTATTTTTAGAGCAGGGGTAAGAAAATATGAGAGCCTAGGGAAGACTGCATGGCTCTGAACATTAGAAAGATCAGAGGCAGGCCCAGCAGCAGAACTAGAAAAACCTGTTCACAGCATGAACTACTGTGCCAGAAATTCCCTGAAAACTTAAACAGCAAACCCCTATTGTCATTTTCAAAACAAGAAGCCTAAAAACAGTGACAAAGGGAACCCAAGATCATGTGGACCTGTGAACCACTGGTATAAAATTGCAGAAATATTTATGAAGATGTTTTGACACCAGACAACAAAAAATAATAGATTTCAAGTCCAATCAAGGGAATAATTCTGTCCTTGAATCATGATTTTGTATAATACACCATCTCCATATATGATGAACCAAGCTGCTAAATATGCAGAAGCAATCTGCCACTGTATAAGGAGGTCATTGATTATAAGAAAGCATTTGATTTAAATACAGAGAATTATTCCAATGACTCAAAGTGTATGTCACCGAACAGCCCCTAAAATAAACACGAAATGAGGCTCTTCCATGCATTACAAGTAAAGGGAAAAATTACTAGGATGCAAAATACAAGAGGCTAAGTAAGTGTGTGTGTCTGTGCGCACACATGTATCCCTTAATTTAACACATTTCAAAGTAAAATAGGAAACACCATATTTATCTGAAGGTCAGATCTATTTTTCCAAGATAGCAACATAAGGATACTGAAAATAAAATATATCTGGGGGGTTTATATATTTTATATATACATATATACACATACTATCCATTCTATTTCAGTAGGCGTTATGTGTATAATATATATAAATACACAAAATGAACCTAGCAGTATACACCTGAAAATTGGCAGGATCCAGACCTTTTCCTCCACATCTACAGCAAACACATGGAGGATCATAGGAGCCAACTCCTAGGGGCTGAGGGGGCTTGGCCTTCCCATTAAAATATTTGAGCCCCCCCCCAAAAAAAAATTTGATGGGCACTGCCATTCAAATGGTATGTGTGCACTGTGTCATGTGGTTATGTGGGGCGGGGCTTACCTGCCCCCCAAATTTTATTCAAGTTGGCACCCCTTGTGGAGGATGGAGCAGAATTCAAGCCGTTCACCCTGCACACGACATCATTGTGTCAACTGGCCACGCCCTCTGGGAGCTACCCATTCTGCATTAGTGTGCAAGAGTCCTATGTCCCTGCAGATGGATGCATGAGTTCCTGCTCAGGAAGAAGTGTCCCATGTGTTTATTTTTTTAAAAAAAAATATTTTTATTAACAGTTTTCTTTGATTACCATACCAAAAAACAAAACAATATCACAATATCACATCTTTTAGCTTAATTTTCTTAACTTCTTTGGACTTCCTCACACCTCCCGCTCCTGCGTTCTTGTCTGTAAAACTTTGTCCAGCAAATTTATCCCCTTGTTTCTATTCTTATTGTCTAATTTTCCAGTGTTATATCTCTAATCTTAAATAACCTTTGACTCAAATCTTAACACATTACATATAACTTAAAACTTCCCAATATTTAAAATTTTCTTGAAATTTAGCTTATCTTCATAATTTACTTCCTCTAGCTTAATGGTGCCCAGTTGTTTACGCTCTAGCATCCTTCTTAACATTCATATAGTTTACAATGTTTTTGTAGGTAAATCTTAAATTTCTTCCAATCTTCTTCTATCGTCTCCTCTCCCAGGTCTCGGATTCTGCCGGTCATTTCCGCCAGTTCCATATAGGTTATCAGTTGCGTCTGCCATTCTTCCAGTGTGGGTAAATCTTGAATTTTCCAGCATTTAGCGATGAGTATCCTTGCTGCTGTTGTAGCATACATAAAAAACGTTTGATCCTTCTTTTGCACACTCTGGCTGACAATGCCCAGAAGAAAGGCCTCTGGTTTCTTAGGGAAGGTATACTTAAATACCTTTTTCAGTTCATTATATATCATTTCCCAGAAAGCCTTCACTCTAGGGCAGGTCCACCAGAGGTGAAAGAATGTTCCTTCTCCCTCTTTACATTTCCAACACTTATTATCAGGCAAGTGGTACATTTTTGCAAGTTTGACTGGGGTCATATACCATCTATATATCATTTTCATAACATTTTCTTTCAAAGCATTACATGCAGTAAAGTTCAACCCAGTTGTCCACAACCTCTCCCAGTCCTCAAACATGATGTTGTATCCAATATCCTGTGCCCACTTTATCATAGCCGATTTAACCGTTTCATCTTGAGTATTCCATTTTAACAGCAAGTTATACATTCTTGATAATACCTTAGTCTTTGGTTCTAGTAATTCGGTTTCTAACTTCGATTTCTCCACCTGGAATCCTAACTTTTTGTCATGTTTAAAAACTTCTCTAATCTGAGCATAGTGTAACCAGTCCCGCACTTTGTCCTTCATTTTCTCCTGACTCTGCAATTTCCAATTATCTCCATCTTTTTCTAATATTTCCCAGTATTTCGGCCACCTGGCCTCCATATTAAGTCTTTTCCGGGCCTTAGCTTCCAATGGTGAAAGCCACCTTGGAGTTTTGTTTTCCAATAAGTCTTTATATTTTGTCCAGACATTAAACAGTGCCTTTCTGACAATATGGTTCATACCATATTGTCATACCATAAATTTTAACCTTGTCATACCATAAATATGCATGCCAACCTAAGTGTCCCATGTGTTTAGGAGCCCTTCCCACTAATGCCAAATGCAAGGCTGCCTCCATACAACCACTGTACACAAAGAGGACACCTTCAGGCCAAGGCTCCATTAGAGGCAGTTCACAGATATAGCAGTGCCAAGTTCTCTTCGGGATATATTCTCCAGGGTTGAGCATGGCCACAACAACCACCTCAATTAATTAATCTAGTTAGTTCATCGCTTCCTACAAAGGAAAGTCACAAAGCGACTTACAACTCGCCACAAATACATAATTTTAAAACAATATCAACAGACTGAAATTCAGACACAATAGAGATTGCTCTTTGAGAATCACAGTGTGCGCATAAACATCCAGGGGAGATTATAGTTATTCCCTCCATATCAAGCTGTGTACAGACAATAGCCCAGATGAGTTACTTTTGGCTGAGAAGTGCATATGGTTCACGCTGTATTGTTTCCTTTGCAATTTGCCTGCTGGCCCCTATCCAGCATTTTCAAAGATTTCTCAAGGAGAAGATAATGCAAGCTTTGAGACTGTCTGCATGCTCACTCTGAGCGCCTCTGGAAGCATCAGCTCTTCTTCCACCTTCCAACTTCTTAATGTGGAATGGGAATGTGCTGGAAACCTACAGGGCCAACTCTGTTATTTATGTGTTAATTCAACTTGATGCCCTAGTTTTGCAATGCTCTTGAACAGGGTAGAATGCATTTGGAGTAGTTGATTTAACTTGTCAGGTTGAATGGTATGTAACATGTGTATCAGTTCTAATTCAGTTGTTGCAAAGTAGGGTGACTTATTGTGACTTTGTCTATAAGGTTATTCAACTAAGCATTGCTGAATGAAACATGAATGTGAACTTGCAGAGTGCCCTAGGTATTTATTTTAAGTGTTTCTGAGTTTCTGATGCTTGTACCAGTAAGAGGCTTTGAAGTCAACAACCGTCTTTCAATTCCAAGCCCTCTAAACAACACAGCACTTCTCTCTACAAAGGATTCCTATGTCCTACCTGTGAAGGAATACTTGACATCTACAGGAGGTATCATGTTTGTGACACACACACACGTTTGCTTTTTTGCTTATTTATTAAATTTATACCCTGCTTTTCCATGGGAATATGTCCAAAGCAGCTAACTGCAAAAAAAAAAAAATACAGAGAGACAATGGTGTATGTAAATATAAAAGCGAAGCTGATAAAAAGCTGTCAATAAAACAGCATCCCATTAAAACCAACTTATTGTACTTACTGTATGTTCCCTATGTTATGGAGTGACAATGACAACTACTACAAATAATCATAATAACAATACAGATCAAGCTGGACACGCCAAGCACCTAGTTTAAATTAGGACAGGGGACAAATTTGCTTTGGTTTGCATTTTGAATACAAACCTACATAATTCACACTTCCTGAAACAATAAATCAAAATGCAGCAATCCTTTGAAATGCACATTTTCTGAAATTTTCTCCAACCGAAAATAGTAAAACTATTTATAAAATAAATGTATGCAGTTGGAGGAAACTGTTTGCAAAAACCACATGCAAAAATGTGTATATCGGAAGAAAAGGGTACTAAAATGCTAATGAATTTTCACGAGGGCTCCTTTTTTAAAATTCACAAACTGCAGCAGGAATGGGGTGAATTGGTGAATGGAAGAATGAGAATCTGAGAGAATATAGCGATTTGTCTATCCCTAGTTTAAATAAAAAGGTATTTATCTGCTGGTAAAAAATGTCATCGGCAGTGGCGTAGTGTGGGGGGGTGCAGGGGGGGCCGGCAGCACCGGGCGCAACATCTGGGGGTTAGGGTTAGGGGGCTCAAATCCATGGGTTAGGGGGCGCAAATCCATGGGTTAGGGGGCGCAAATCCATGGGTTAGGGGGCGCAAATTACTTGCCTTGCCCCGGGTGCTGACAACCCACGCTACGCCACTGGTCATCGGAGAGAGAGTTATATGGGCCTCCCTTGGAAGCGAGTTCGAGTTGAGGAGCAGTCACTGAGAAAGCCCTTTTACAAAAGCCTGGATAAGTTCCATGACGCTATTTACATTTTTCTTTACTTTTATCTGTGCCATTTATAAGAGAAGGGTGAAGGAAATGGCAGAAAAAGACAAACTGTGATCAAATTGTGCCCATGATAGTGTTATTTTCACGTTGTAGAAGTTATAACACCATTAGTGATAGTTCAGAAGGTCATTATGTACTTCTGGTGGAAATTCAAAAGCACAGACATATAATGTACGTTTCATATAAATGAAGTAAAAAAAGAATTGTATTATGTTTAGACCCACTTTTATATATCCGTAAAAACAACACAAATGCACTAAAAGGGCTGCCAAGCATGTGTTAAGATTCATGGATGGGGCTACCACTAGGCAGGGTGCGTTTACCTCAGGAGGCAATTTTGAAGGGAGAAACATTATACACTGTTATCTCCTTACCTGTGATCTGAAATGGTATAGTCCTAATTCAGGACATTGTCACGTTGTCCCACTTCGAACTATCGCATGTGTGGCAAAGCCAAAACGTGAAACTAGGAGATAGGAACGTTGTGCCAAGAGCTTCCAAGATGCTAATTTCTTTTCAAGTTGCGTGAGCAAAGCCACAATAGTTCCAGAGGCTGAAATCCCAAAGTTCCTTTATTATGTCAAACCGGAGCTTGTCTTGTAAACTTTCAATAAGCCCCTGTGGGATATTTGAACTTTAATGTTTTATTGCTATACGAGTGGACTATTTATCTTAACAAGCAGTACATTGCTGTTTAACCCCCTCCCCACTTTTTAATAACTTCTCATATTAAGCAAATTCACTTTTTATCTATGATGTTTATTTTTCTAGGAAGTTCATCTATTTAAAAGTATTTTCTCAGGGAGTTCAATTTAGCTTTGCCTTTCGAATTAACACTGAACGTATTTTACCTTTTGCAGGAGAAATTAACTATTATTCAAACAATTAGGCCCGAGCAGATTCTTCACCCCATCACTTTGAAGACATTCCCCCTTTTTTACTTGTTATCCTAGACCTAGACCATTACTTTACACAATATTCTCATCTCCTCTGTTCATTCTTTCATATATAATTTTAAAGTAGTCTAGAACAGTCCCATTAATCATAGCAGGCCTGCTTAAGGTAAGATAGCAGTCGAGTGTGACCAAAACAACTACCATGAACCTTAGAAATGTGGTGTTACCTGCATCAATAAATAGGTGGGTGCCCACTAAATATTGTCTGGCTAATTAGGAATGGGTGGGCTGAAAGCCTGTTGAATGGGGAGACACACAATAATATGTTTGGTTGTGCCAAGGAGGATTTTAAACCTCATTGAGGAATTAGTTTGTGATCAGTACCTGGCCTATTTGTCCCAACCCACCAGGCAAATAGGGCCCACTCCAAGACAGGTGCACTGTGGTTTACCCGTAATTGCAAACAAGCCAAACAACATCTTTGTGCTATTTATAATGATTACAAATCCTCAGGGGTGATTATGCTTCCCAAGGAGTACTATCAGGCAAAATCAGCTTACAAATATGTGCAAAAAAAGGCCAAACAGGAATGGCAACTGAACCGCTGGCATGCACTTATAGCTGCCTCAAATACCCGTAATTCCAGAAAATTCTGGCTGTTGGTTAACAGAAAATCTAAAAGATACCCACTAACGGTTATTCCTGCCCCAGTTTGGGAATCATTTCTAAAGAACTATTTTGCCTTACCAGACCTTAATATTAATACAATTGATGGATTCTATGAGCAGCTCCCTCTTTGGCCACCCACTGACCCGGAAGAAATCCACAGACTCATTTCTAATCTCAAAGTTGGAAAAGCCCCCGGTCCCGACCTAGTCCCGGCGGAAGATATAAAACTTCATGCACACTGGTGGGCGAAAATCCTGGCCGTTACTTTTGATGCCGTAAACAACAGTGGGAAGGTTCCAAGAATATGGAAGGATGCGATTATTATTCCAATTCATAAAAAGGGCTCGACAGATGATCCGGGAAATTACAGGAATATCAGTTTATTGTTGATAATTGGGAAAATATATGCACGGTTCTTGTTAACTAAGCTTACTAAGTGGGCCGAAGAGAACAACCTGATTGGGCCTGAACAGGCTGGTTTTAGACCGAATCAGTCAGCGGTTGATCATGTCTTAGTTTTATACCACCTTGCCCGGAAATATTCCGCCCCAAATAGAGGCCAACTTTGTGCAGCCTTTATTGATTTAAAGGCCGCTTTTGACAGCATCCCCAGGGGATTACTTTGGAGAAAATTAGCACGATGGGGAATAGACAAAAGACTTTTGTGGCTAATAACTAAATTGCATGACGGATCAGCCGCAAGGGTGAGAATCACTCCGGCCGGCAACCTCTCAAATTCAGTAACCATCAATAGAGGTGTCCGTCAAGGATGTATCCTTGCTCCGACCCTTTTTAATCTATTTATAAGTGATATGAGGGCACCTCTGATAGATTCTCAAGAAATGATCCATGCCCCCCGCCTTGCACAATATCGTTGCCCCCTTCTACTCTACGCAGACGACGCAGTGATCCTATCTTTCTCAAGAGTAGGCCTTAGGAGGGCACTGAAAATTTTTGATGCTTACTGCAAATCAATTTTTCTTACAATTAATCATGCCAAGTCCAAAGTTCTAATTTTCACCAAGAGTCGAAAAACCTATAATTGGAGAATAGACGGAAAAGCCATTGACCAAGTCTTTAAATTTCAATACTTGGGAGTCCTTCTGCAACACAACATGGGCTGGAAGGACCATCTGGCATATGTATTAAATAGAGCTAAAGCCCTTTCCTTTGCTCTACTGCGTTTTTCCTTTTCAGATGGGGCTTTCCATATTCCATCAGTGTTAAAAGTTTTCAAGGCAAAGGTGATTGCAACAATAGCATATGCAATCCCAATATGGGGGTCCTTTGTTAATCTAACCCAATTGGAGGTAATCCAAAACCAGCTGCTAAGAAGGTTGCTAAAATTACCCAGGTGTGCAGGCAATACTGCTATACGACTCGAACTAAATGTTACATCTCTAGAAACCACATTATGGAAATGCATCCTCTGTTACTGGTTGGCATTATGGCATAAACTTCCAAATCTCCACTTGATACAGTGTCTCTGGAGAGATGACTTCCCTAGCCCTTGGGCAAAAATAATACATGGGAAACTTGTGTCCTTAGGACTATCTCCATCTGAACTACTAAAATTGGATTTAATTTCTGCCAAGAGAATTATAACTCACAAATTAGAGGAGATGGATTTACAATTTAACATTGCGACAGGTGGTGGCACCTGTTCGCCGATAAACCTTGGCTTAACACCACCAACGAAACTTCCATCTTATTTAACTACCTTATCTGTGGTGATGCACAGGTACGCCTTTATAAAGGCTAGATTCAATGTTTTCCCATCAAATGTGTTGGGTAACAGACTCTCCAACGGACAGATCTCACTCCTCTGTGACTGTAAAAGTGGATCTATAGAATCGTTATATCATATAATCTTCTGTTGTCCTTTACATTCGGCTTCACGGTCCAAGTTTCTGGCCCCATATTTATCGAGAATTGCTGACAGACCTCAGGAAGCCCAAATAATATACTTATTAAACGACGAAGACTCAAGTAGATCCCTTGCAGTCGCTAGATACCTGATTAATGTCTTATTTCATAAGAGGAGAAATGGATCACTGTATGACTCTGACAGCTTAGCCAAACTTAAGAACCATCAATAAGTGCCAGAACTAAGACGCATATCCCCCCAAATCTGAGGGATTTGAATTGTGGTTGACATAGAGGGAGCTTATTGTGTATAGTTTACTTAATGGAAGTAAAATTGGTTTTATACGGGTGTGTTAACTTGGAACTGTTTAAATTGTATTGTTTATGGATAAATTTTGATGTATTGTTTTTAGATATGGGCCAATGGCCGTAATAATCAATCAATCAATCAATCAATCAATCAATACCTGGCCTATACAAGGAGAGGAATGGGTGTGTGTGTGTGTTAGAATTCTAAGATATTTGGTGTGCCCACCACTGTTTTTCAATATTCCCCTACATTTTTTTAAAAAAACTGCAAGTAAATAATTAGATAATCAAGTTTGGTGGAATTTTCAAGGTTGGCGGATCCCCTGTTTTTCAAAAGCCAAGCCATGGACCCCTTACTTTTGAAAATTTTGATAACTATGGTAGTTTTTGTTATGTGAATGGTGCCACAAACTCCCTGGGTGGATTTCATGGACCCCACCACCAATTGGGAACCACTGCTCTAAGGGATGCCACTGGGAGGGATGCCAGGAAACAAATTTTACAACAGATACATGTAACACTTCTGTATATGCCTAATTTTCTTTATACAGTGGTGCCCCGCAAGACGAATGCCTCGCAAGACGAAAAACCCGCTAGACAAAAGGGTTTTCCGTTTTGGAGGCACTTCGCAAAACGAATTCCCCTATGGGGTTGCTTCGCAAGACGAAAAAAATCTTGCATCCCCCCGCGGGTTTTTTTTTGCTTTTTTGCCCTTTTCTTAAGCTAAGCCGCTTATCAGCTGTTTCGCTGATAAGCCGCTTAACAGCTGATCGCTGGAAGCCGCTTGACAGCTGTAGCGCTAATCCGCTAAGCTGTCAATGGGCTTGCTTCGCAAGACGAAAAAACTGCTATACGAAGAGCCTCACGGAACGGATTAATTTTGTCTTGCGAGGCACCACTGTACTTCTGGACATTTGCAAAAACTGGGGTTTTTTTAGAAGCACAAATATTCAATCTCATAGTGGGTGGTCAAAAGAATGTGTCACCCAAAATACCTAGACTATCAGGCTATTTCCTTGATATATATAAGGTGTGTCTGTGTAGACAGTCTGAATTTGTAGAATTGTGAATTTTGTACTTAATAGGTTCTATACTTACAAAACTAGTAATTCTCAGTTGTCGGGGGATATCACCAGCTTCTCATAAATTAAACAGTCGTTTTGTATTTGCCTTCAGTTCCATAGGCTTCAAAACAGTGTTGTTATGGCATTTTTCATAGTCAAACACCGTAGGATGGCCTGAAAGGAGACTAAAGAAATGACAATGCGATGTTAAACAAAGCACCCACCCACACAAAATCAAAGACCTCCACCAAGTCTTGCATATGCAAGACACAAAGTCATTTTGATGCATTATGAATCACCTGTTAGAAATAAATAAATAAGTGAAGACAAATCCGGCTTTTTGGTAAATATTTATAGAGCCAAACAATAGAAGGATGTGTAACAATCAAATTCCTGGTGAAAATGTGTGCAAGTGGGTTTATTTTAAAAGGAAAATTCCTACTCCCAGTGTCACACCCAATTAAATTCTCCGGGTAATGACCCCATTTGCATAGAGAACAGAACCCACAAGTGGGAATTTTAATGGGCACACCACCTGAGTACATTAATTGAGAGTGACACTACTTGAACTAGTTTTGTGCTTACCCCACTGAAAATTCTACTCATATTATTTTTAATGTCAAGCTACAAGTCAAATTTCAAGATGATGGACTTGTTCTTTTTTAAGCATTGAATTTGAATAAAAGAATGTTTTAATTCTATTATGCATTTCACAGCTTTGCTTTAAGTAATCGGTACTTCTGATTCTCACCACTGCTTCATTCTTTTGCTAGTGATTGGAATTTAATTTTCTTCATTAATTTGTGAATAATTACATACAAAATAATGCCTTTCAGCAGCTAAATTGCTTTTGGATTGCTCCTTAATATATTTTTAGCAAGAAAGTGCGTTACAGTTAAACTGGCATAATAGTTTACCAAAATGTAATTGTGTAAATATAGTTAATTAATATTTCTTTTGTAAGAAAACCGAATATAAATACTCAACTATAGGTGTGCCTCCTTTCACTTATACTCAAGCCCAGTGAAGACAGTCGCCCTCAACCAAACCAGAGATCTCACTTACCAACTATTTGATTTCTTCTGCTACAGACAGCGCTCATGACCTTGAAGGTTATTGTAGATTATGAGCCATCACTTGAAACCTATTATGTAATCAAGGAGTCTTGCTTTCACATCACAGAACAGACATATTGAGAGTTATATTTTATAGGTACACTGGCAAAACCATATTGTTTAATCATAATTCACTTTACATTAAAAAGAGCAATCCTCAAAATGCAGCGCCAATATAATCCTGAAGAAAATTAATGGGCTGTGTGCTAGTGGAGCAGTTTAAGGATTGGAGCTTCATTTTGCCAGTTTCTTCCTAATACACTTCGATAGATGTAACAGACTACATGATTTCCCAACATTAAGAAAAATGTACTGATCTTCCTCTAGGAGCAAGATTGTCAACTTACGAGGTTGTATATGGCTTGGCTCAAACTGAAATTTTCTAGCTCCCATCGATTGGAGATTAGTGAAAGTTTATGTCTGGAAAGGACACACAAATTATATGTTCATATATCAGTCATTTTGTGCAAAAGTTAAGCAGCCTAGTTACATATTGTGAATATAATTATATGTTTTATGCTGCAAGTCTATCTTCACTTACTTGGGAATAAGCCCCACTGAACTCAATGGGACTTAGTTCAGAGTAGACATCTATAGCATTGCATTGCTAACATTCCTAAATGTCACCTCTTGAGAAGATGGGTCTTTAATGTGGGCCATTTACTCCAACTGACTTCAACCAAGATAACTGAAAGATGAGAATTCATTCATGAATTGTTGTAGATCACTTTCAAAGTGTTTCATTTCATGCATTCTGACAACCAGATGATAAACTGGGGTTGCAGTTCAGTGGCTTGACCAGGGCTACATTGATAAATATTGAAGAAACATGGTATATACATGATCAGCTAAGACCAGTATAAAGGGCATAGTTCTCTTTATGAAATGCTCCGAAAGACCAGAATGGATATCCAGCCACAATGTTTACCTGGCACTCCTATGGTCAAACGTCAGATATACCTTCTGGGTGGTAACTTGAGGAGTGATCATCCATATTAACCACCTAAAGCAGCCCTAACCAGGCATCCTTCTAATATTTGATTATTTGGTTTGATTATTTAATTTGTATACCACTTAATACATTAAACATATCTCTAAGCGGTGTACAAAAAACTGAAGCAACAACGGACAACTTAAACTACTGCAAAATACCCAGCTTTGAGAGTGTCCTGCTATCCTATGTGTCCCCTGAGATATAATCTATGGAATCTTCCCATGTTTACCATTGCTTTACTTATGGCAAACTAATGATACATTAATGGATCCCCAAACTTCTTCTTGACTACTTCTAACATGGCAGAGTTTTTTCTGTATAAATACAACAGTTTTTATTAAAAAACTGTTTATTAAAGCACAGACTCAAATCTAAAATACTGCATTATAGATGTACATTTTAAAAGCCACTGTGGTTATCTAGCAAAATTGGGAAGATTGTTAATTGATTTTAAGGCAATTTTGGGAGAGGGTAGGTATCATGACTTCAGGAAAAGATAAAGGGCTTTTGGACACTTTTTATTTTATTTTTTAGAGATTGCTACTAGGCTTCCAAAGCCCTTACAGCAGTTGTTTACAAGCCGCATTCAACTCCGAAAGATGAGCCAATAAATAATGGTACGACAGTAAGAAAATACCTAAGCAAAGGGAAGCAATGAGGGTTGAGGGTGTTTATAATGTAAATGTATGCAGCTTTGGACAGCAAATGGAATGTGCACGGTTGACCTCAGAATTATTTTTAAATATAGTTTTAATAAGTAATGAATGATTTTCTAGTAAATATAGCATGAAGCCTATGTTATGCACTTTCAAACACTAAATCAAGGACTTTGTTCTAAGCAGAGCAACCATGACAAGGTTGGCAGAGAGATTTGAAAGCCAGGAGTACACAGCACAAAGCACTGTGTGACCCCATAAACCATTATTTTAAACTGATTTTGCAATAACCTTGAGGGCTTTGAATATACATGGGATGCTGCACAAATGGGGGCTGCTTTACTGCCATGTAAATGAAACCTACCTTCACACAATCAATACACAGCTAGAGCCGACCTTTATTGTTAAACCACCAAACCAGGACTCATGAGATACAACCTTTGGATTCTTTAAAAAACATGGAAATGGAAGGTTGCCTCACTCCTCCCCTTAGGGGAAAAATAGCCATGGGGTTTGGGGTGGGAGAATACATGTGCCAATACATGTAAATTTTAGCAATTCATAACAGAAAGAAAGCACTTACCTTTCTTAAAGAGTCACACTAGAAGCGCCAGGATGAAATAGCTCCTTTCCTGGTTTGGAGCACTGGTTACTCTTGCACAACATTGCTAGACTAGTCTCTCTTTTAGAGCATCCAAACTTAGAATAGAATGATTATGTTCTAAAGTTTAAGTCACCCATAGAGTGGTGGATAGGAATTTCTATATAAATACCGGTAAGTGAATGTTCCCTAATTAAACTCACTGACTGCAAAGCAGAATGCAGTTACTTTGTGTAGCCAAGGATACATAAAAGGTAGAGGCAACACAACACATTATAGTCCACAATATAGAAGTCTGGATCCTTGAGTGTTTGATGGATAAGAGGTTATTCACCTTTGTTCAGTATTTTATATTGCTGGGATACAGGGAAAAGAGACTATTGCTGTTGGTCTAAGCATGCAAATGAGCAACGAAGATAAGCCGCTCAAGCACATCGCCAACCGCAATCCGTCTTGGCTGCTGAGCAGAATGACGGGTGTTGAAAGTGAAAAGTTAAGTGTTTTGTAAGCACTATGTTAGGGTTTGTTGTTTGACATAAGAGACAAAAGATTGCGCAGGTGGCACTTTCATTGCAGATGTGGATTCAGCAACATCTCCATCAAATACTATCTGTGGATATACAGCATCATCTTCTGGACAGCTTGAATATCAAAAACCACAAGCACATAAAAGATCCCAGAGACCAAAGGCCCCTCTAGTCTGAAATTCTGTTCAGACAGTGATGTCCATGGGAAGCCCACAAGCAAGCCATGGGTGCAACAGTACTCTCCCCATTAGTGCTCCCCAAGAAATGGT
The DNA here is from genome assembly GCF_964234715.1 of Podarcis melisellensis. NCBI lineage: Eukaryota > Metazoa > Chordata > Lepidosauria > Squamata > Lacertidae > Podarcis > Podarcis melisellensis. Next base: position 23,579,446 of record NC_138542.1, read on the forward strand.
AGTCTGCCTCCAACACTGGATATAATGCACAGCTGTGATGGCTGTGATAGCCTTATCCCTCATGAATGTGCCTAAACCCTTTTCAAGCCATCTACTGAACGCCACTGCACTCTCGGGTAGCAAATCTCATAGTTTAACTATGTAACACATGATGTAGTCCTTTGTTTTGTCAGCTTCATTGGGTGACTCTGTGTTCCAGCCACACAAGGGAGAGAAAAACCTTCCTCTATCCACCTTCTCTACACCATGCATAATAGTATACACCTCTATCAAGCATGCCTTACTTGCCTTTTTTCCTAAACTATAAAGCCCCACATGTTGAAACCTCTCCTGATGCAGTTGTTCTAGCCCTAGACAACAAAAGAGGTTTAAAGAAGCTCTCAAGGCCAAAAATAAAAACAAAAAAAAAAGGGAATCACTGGCCTGCGAGTGCTCCAACTGGAAAACAGCCTTTACCAAAGGCATCATGGACTCTGAAGAAGCACAAACTCAGAATGAAAGGGAGAAATGAGCTAAGAGGAAGGCACGTTTGGCAAATCCTCACCGTGATCAACTACCATCCAGAAACCTATGTCTCCACTGTGGAAGGATGTGCAGATCCAGAAGTGGCCTCCATAGTCACTTACAGACACACTGTTGAGACTGTATTCATGGAAGACAATCTTACTCGGCTATGAGTGATTGCTAAAGAAGAAAGATGATCATGTTGATTGAAACTTTTCTAGCTCTACAGTATCTTTTTTGAGGTGAGGCAACCAGAACTATACAAGTGCAGTATTTGAAGTGCAGTTGCACCATAGATTTGTATTACATCGTTAGGGCAGTTTTATTTTCAATCCCAACATCTTTTTTTCTGGTCCGTCACTTACTGTACACACCCCATAGATGTACGTGTGTAGTTTTTAATGCCCATTCACCCACTTTCAGGAGTTACCTTTGAAGATCTTTGCAATCCTTTTTTCTTTTAACCACTCTTAACAATTTGTTTTCTTCACAAAATTTGACTCTCCCACTGCTCAACCCCAGCTCCAGGTCATGTATTAACAAGTTTAAAAAACACTGGTCCCAATACTGTTCCTTGGCGGCACCATTTTTTAAAAATATCCCTCCATTTATTCCAACTTTCTGCTTCCTCTTATGGATCAGTAACTGGTTAAAGAACTGCTCTCTTATTTGCTTTGTTGGCCCTTCCTGCCAACACAACTCCTAAACTTAGTCAGGAGTGTTAGGCGAGCTACTTCATTGAAAGCTTTTGGGAAATTTTAGTACACAATCTATATGCAGCAAACATTCCATGCATATACAATGTAAACAACACAGTTAAACATTAAGCAAATTCATAAATAGTTTAGAGTCGATTACAATGGTTAGGTGTCTTCTATTCTATGCCTTAAACAGATTGTCCCAGAGTGAGCCATGAATAGCTACTGGTGGGGCAAGGATGGAACAACAATGTCCTTTATAGTGTACTGCATAAGCATGTACCATATAGTTTGAAAATAGTCAGTGGTATTTAGGTTCCTCCAGATTTTTTGGACTGCAACTTCTCAGTCCCAACCATCACAGCTGTGCTGGCTGAAGCTGATGGGTATTGTGCAGTTCAAAATGTCTTGAAGGTAAATGGCTGCAGAAGACTGAAACAGAGGGAGGAAATATGATATGTGGACTACAGCTATTGACAACCACAGAATCATGTCAGTACAAAAACTCAAGTGCTTGCATCGAAAGGACTCAAAACCTTCAGGTACATATAAACTTTCAACTGTGGTCACAAGTAGATTGAAGCAAACTAATTCTGTTCCTAGATGGAAAATCAGGGTAGGGATCAGCCACAGAGATTAAGGAAATTAGGGCTATTCACACCTTCCTTATTCTAGCTAGCACAATAAACATGTGTTCATCTATCTTCCTTCAAGGGCATTCCTTCAGATATACACAGGATTCTCTACTGTATATTTAAGCTGACATAAAAAGTTTTAGTAACCTGAAAAGGAACACTTTAGTAAATGTTTCAAATGCATCATGCAATTTTAGGTACTATTCCACGTAAAAAGAATTACAAAGGGGATTAAATTGGTCATTTAGTGCTCATATTACAGATAATTAGAATGAAATTACTGTGACCAAAATTATTTCTTCAGGAACTCAAAGTTCAGTATGTTATGCAGGGGTAAATTATTCCACTCATAACATCCAAGACTTCCAAAGTGAGCAAACAGGATAGTCAGTAACGGGTGTAACAGGAAGCCACACTGAAAGCAGTGTCTGTTTCTTTCAACAACCATCAGCACACTTGTGGCAGTAAAACACAAACTGTAATAAAAAGTACTAGGCAAGGATTCAAAATAAATTTCTTTATTTCAAAATAGTGTTTAATATCAAATGATCCAGTTAACAGAAAGGTCATAGAGCAAGTAACAAGCTTTTTTATAAAAAAATATATATATATGGAAGAGTTCACAATTCCGTATTAACTGAGGACCTCTGTCTTCGTTAAATGGACAGATTAGATGACGAGAAAATTGTTACTTTAACTGCACTTTTGCACTGCTTAACTTTTAATCATAGATGGTTCCCAAAAGGTTGGCTCCAGAAAGGCTAAGTGATGGAAGAATTTTAAGAAACTAAACATAGAAAAAAGTTTCTTAAAACTATTCACTAATGTGCTCTCCTGTGGAGATAAATATTACACACCATTAATATTTCTATGACACATAGTAGCAGGATATATTTAGCATGTCAAACAATTCACACAATTTTTTTATTTTTGGAATTAAAAAAGTGTTAATAATCATATGATAACTCCCAATCATTTGAAGGCTGTATATGTCCCAAGCTAGAAAACTTCCATTATTGAGTATTTTGCACTTGAAGAGTGCATAAAGAAGTGCTATAGTGAAGTAGTTAGAAATTTTAACAACAAAATAGATGCAACCCTTGCATTTCCTTTAATACTGAAATCACATTCTAGGAGGAGGAGTTCAGTACAGTTCCCATAATTTTCATATTTGAACTAACAGTGTGACACTAGTTCTGCTCATGAAGTGTTCTATAAGGTAAAAAGAATTACAAATAGACTATCAAAGGTGATGAAAACACAGTAGGAACAGATATGTACAGTAATTCATTTTTGAAGAGCGATACTGGATTCTCCTTAAATATTCTTGGATTAATTAAAGCTTGATACATAATAACTTTGGGGGGGAGGAGTCAAAGCCATATAATAATGGTTGCAGCATACAAAAAACAAAAGTTCCAAAACAGAAATGCTCGTTTCACTAAATGAGCTCCAATAGTGTTTTTGGTTGTTGGTTTGTCTGGCGACACTGAATACCTACGTCAAAGACTGGGGTAACCTTGATCAGGGCAGTGTATATCACTCTCTATTTGCCAATTCTGCAACAGCAAAAGCTGGCCAATGTACCACATGTCCATCTTGTTCCCCATGGTATCCTCCTTTCCCAGTTGCCCTCTGGGCACCACCATTCAATCTATGTGCTACTTCTGTCTTTAGGTATGCTCCTTACTTTTAGGAGGCATAACTGAGTCCCCCCTCTGCCTTAACCCGGAGCTTACTGGTCTACTCAATTTGTTTGTTCTAAAAAATTCCGTTTCTAAAACATCCATGAAATCATGCCACTATAAAAATAACATTTTACTGACATTTTCTCTCTCTGTGAAGTACAATGGAGGAAAGATCAGAATCCAATCCTACAGTTGCAGCAGCAACAAAAGAGAAAAGGGGAGAGCTACCAGAGGAGGAGAGAAAGGCACTCCTTCTGCATTATCAAGTCAAATGTATTGAGAAGCAAGCAGGTAGCTCCAAAGAATACCCAAGTATATTCTTAACATTTTCTTTTCCAGTAACAACTCAGTAGTAAGCATTGGTAAATCAGTATTTGAAGGTTCAGGCTTAACTTTTCATTTTCCTGGAATTTTTATTTGCCACACACATGGGTCATTTGTTACAATAAAAGGAATGGTTGCCACTGTGTTTGGATCAAGAAAGCATAACCTACAGACAAAGGTCAAACATTACCAAACCAACAGGCCATTGGGAAATTTGGACTTACGAAGAAAAATCAGGTTAACCAGGTAGCTGAATTAAACTGAATTAATGAGTCACATAAAAACTCTTGGAAGTCACAGTAAATTAGCACCAGTGTATGGAAATCTGGAAGTCAGTCAATGCACTGGGTTAGATTTCAATTATGCCATGAGAACTATTTAGGGCAAATTTAATTTCCAAAGTGTGCTGTTCACTCCTAAACGTTTACTACGAAGCTGCTACTTTTAAGATACAATAGTATGATATTCCTTCTTTAAATAACTTCAAATACTTTATCAAACAATCACACAACATTTTAAAACTTTTAAAAAATCAGCTTTATTAATCAATTCATTGGGAAGCATTTCCTGTGTAGGAAGTCTTACCAGTTCCCCTTTATTCTTAACATGACTGCTGTGTGAAACATCAACATTTCTGCATTTGCTGTCTTAAATAAAAATACCCAAAAAAATTTATGCGCAAGACTTGGAGGATGGGGGCAAAAGGAAACACACGGCACTTCCCTGAATTGTCATCACACTTCCAATTAGTTTTTCTTAAATACAGAGAAGTCACACTTTGCACATCTAACTTGTGCCAGGAAATTTGCACACATTTAACTTTTGGCAGGAAAGCCTGGTGTGAAAAGAACATTTAAGCTCTCAGGCTTGCTTACTGGACTCTGGGAAGCTCTTACGAGATCTTGGATGACCCCACAAGAGCTTCTCAGAGTTTTGTAAGCAAATCTGAGAGTTTAAAATCTCTCCTCCTTGCATGGGAGGCAAAACACACTCAGTGCATCAGCTTCAGAAATGTAGGGATACACACAAGTGTGGTTCCATGACTATGTACCTGATTTCAACTTTTCTTGGAATGTAACCTCCATGCAAGTTGTGAATCAACTGTATAGTTGTATAGTATAGTAATTTGATGGGGTGAACAGCGCTTTAAAGTTGCAGTTGTACTTACTGCAAAGTAAGCACCACTGATCTCAACTGGAGTTGTTTATTTAGTAGACATGTATTGTAAAATATGAATCAGTTTGTTCGTGATGCACTTTAGATAAAACTTAAATTATATAAATCTACAGAGAAAATAAAATATTTGTTCACATTGCTGTTAAAACAAAAAACACAGTAAAAAGTATTTTTTTTTAAAAAAAACCCCATTAAAAATATTTCCCACCAAGAGATTCACTTAAGTAGAAAGCCCTCATGAAATTGTTGTTACTTTGTTCCAACTCTGCTGTTTTCTATCTCTTCTAGTAACTTGTTTGTTAGTGAAGGGGTGGTAAACCCCCTGCCTGCACACAACAGGAAACTACAAAGGGCTAAAACCCTTTTGTCTTTATCCAGGAACAACCACCAATGGTTGTTTTACCTGCGTGAGCAGGTCTTTGCACAGTCAACCACCCACTACAGAAAATTAGACCATCAAGCATTTGTTCTTATGAGTTTGCTTTTCTTCAACAATTGTTTATAAAATCAAGTTAAGAGTGCAGAAAACCAGGTTGCTGCAAGAGTGTCTAAATGTGTCCTTTGAAAGCGGCTGTTGTTTTATTTCAGAGAAACACACAAAAACTTGAACCCTCTCCAGTTACGTTGTTGATGTTTTTTTAAGAAAGCAGAAAAAAAGTGATAAAAGGTTATCATGACGGGAAACAAATCCCACAGCATTCCATACAAATTTCCAAACAGTCTGATGATTCACAACAGGCATCCATTATACCACAGTCCATATCACATGGGCAGTTGCAGTCATCTCCCATTTCTTCTCCACAGCAGCAACAGCAGGCTTCTACTGGGCAGACCCCACATGACGCTTGTCCCAGGACCAGGCTACAGAGGGTGACGAATTCACAGAACAAGCAGGACAAGATACAGTGGACACAGCAATCTTTGGAAATGTGGCACAGCATGTTGAAGGAGAGAGGAAAGATAAAAGGAAATAAAAAGTTAAAATTGTATTCTAAATGCCCACTTGGGTTGAATTTTTTTTTTAAAAGAAGAGCAATACAAATTGAAGCTACTTTTTTTTTCTTCCCACAATACATAGCTCACATTCCTTGATTTCTGCTTCTGTGCTGCACAAAGGTTTCGTCAGCTCAGCACTGAGAGGAACAATATATTCACAGTCTATAACAAATTTTAGCATAGACCAACATGTCAACAAGGTGTTGACATTGTTCTTCCATTTGATGAGACTTATTCAGCCAGTAAGCTACAAAATACAACCCCTAAGTGAATTTCATCTAGCAAACAGAGAAAAATGAGAGATAGGGTGGCTGTTCCAGGCCAGTATTCTTCTGGACGTGGCATTTACACACTCAGCATAGAATCCATCCCTTTCACTCTTTTAAAAGAGATACTACTATCCCACAAGTGAATTTTTTACGTATATATTTCTAGTAATTTTTCACACCGGTTCCCAAGTCTGTTCTATGCATTTTTTAATTGCACTTAATGCAATGCTCTAAGACACAGCTATGCGCATTTTACTGTCTTAGCCATCCAGAGATTCATCTTGGGTTTAATCTAGTAATTAAATCAGCAGCAGACAACCATCCTGGATATCGGGAGGACTGTCTTCTATCAAAGGCTGCCCAAATTCTCCACTCTGCATTTAGATGGGTAGCGCCCACAGAAAGGGTTTTGTAGGTCACGACATCACCTGCGCCAACGTTAATGTCTTTTCTGCATCAAACACTTTCTTTGTCTCAAGACAAGTTTTATAGCTGATATCAGACCCACCGAAAAGACAGCCAACAAGATATAGAACACAGAAGTTTTTGAATTTAAAATCAGTGAGGGGAAATGCAGCTTCTAAATTTCTTGTTTTGCACTGAATTCCATCCTGTCTTTTAGCCACAGTATCCTGTGGACAGGATAAGAAGCTAGCGCATAGGTGGGGAAAGGCAATGGAAATTCCATTCACTTTCAAAATCAAACTCTATAGAAAATTCAGAATTTCAGGAATTAATTATCTAGTTTATTTAACAAACTTCAAAAAAAATTGAGGTTGAGGAATCTGAGACGCTTGGGCTTATAAAAGGGTCATAACACTAGTCTAGTGAAGACTTTGAGGTTTTTTCTTTTTAACTGTTGAGTCCTCAGCTGTATCACAAACTGTTTTTGAAACTCCCACCGTTCAAAAAGTTTTTTTTAATGTGATATTGGATGGGTTGGGGCTGATATTTGAGAAAAATAAATCTGAAGCTTCTTGGGCTCATGGAATCAGGTTCACAGGTCTTTGAAACATGTGTGCGTGCATGAGAAGGAGAGACCAGCAATCCAGGCATTACTGTACTTGAAAAATAAAATTTGACACAGGCAAGACAGCAGAGTCAAGCCTCTAAACTACATAAAGTGAACAGATCTTTTTGATTTTGGGTAGCCAGACTGTACTAAGATAAAATAGTGTCAAGTTAAGCTTACAGTCTTGTAGTGAACAGTTCAGACAACTGAACAAAAATAGGTGGAAATAAGGTTTATATTTTAATTCATTAACACTGCTATCCTGTTCTTGTCTGCTCAAAAGTAATCCCCACTGAGTTCAATGGGACAGAATCCCAGGAGTGCAATCCTAATTCTACCAGTCACCCTACAGAATTTACAAAGTCAGCTATATGCAGGTGCTTGTTTTGTCAAACATCTCAGAAAGTAGAACCCAGAAATTGATCCGCTACAGATGTTCTTCTACCACTTTCAGGTCAAGTATAGGAGGATGAAAATGTACAGTGGTGCCTCGCAAGACGAAAAGAATCCGTTCCGCGATTCTCTTCGTCTAGCGGTTTTTTCATCTTGCAAAGCAAGCCCATTGACAGCTTAGTGGATTAGCGCTACAGCGGTCTAGCGGCTTCTAGCGATCAGCTGTTAAGCGGCTTATCAGCGGATCAGCTGTTAAGCGGCTTAGGAAAAGGGGGGGAAGCGGGGGAAAAACCGTGGGGACTCGCAATATTTTTTCGTCTTGCGAAGCAACCCCATAGGGAAATTCGTTTTGCGAAGCGCCTCCAAAATGGAAAACCCTTTCGTCTAGCGGGTTTTCCGTCTTACGAGGCATTCGTCTTGCAGGGCACCACTGTACACATATCCTCCTCCCCACAAGGATATTCTCAACTCTCCCCTCTTCACAGAAAGTAAGCATGAGCCACTCATACTTCCTCTATTGCCACTTTAAACAAACAAACAACACTTTGCTTCAAAAAAACGAAATAAGAAAATACAAAACAAAATAAAAATACACCAGAAACTTCCTGTTGCAGCTTCTTCTTTAAAGCATCTGAAGATGGCCTTCAGGGAACATCTCTTAATATGAGCCACCGAAGATCTCTGTGAAACCCTTATTGACTTTTCTATTGGCTCCCACCTTTTAGAATTATCCTTCACTTCAGATGTAGTATGGTATGGTATATGGGATTTCTCATTTTTCCCTTCTTCTTCTTCTTAAAGAAAACAATGCACTTTGCTCTGGAAAGCAGACTTTAAACATGTTACAGAAAACATGTGGCCTTTCAGATGTCATTGACCTTCAACTTCCATCAGCCTCAACCAAAATGGACAGGGCTGATGGGAGATGGAAGTCAACAACATCTAGAGGGCTAGATGTTCCCCATCATGCTATGTTTTGGTTGCCTTTTAAATGTGGCACTTTTCGTGTGGATTCTGTTTATTAGTGTATTGAGAGTTACATGCTGTGTGTTTCATTTCAATTGTTTTAGTATTTCACATTAATTTAAGCCTCTTTTGCTGTTTTTGAGAAGTAGGGAAGGAAATCTGATAAATGACTGGGAAGAATTGTGTATTTGGCCCCCCACCCTTGAAATGACGAAAATGTGTTTTTTAATTGAAGAAACTGATGTAGGAATTGTGACAATAGGGTTATTGGGAAGAACAGACAACCGCTAAAAGGCTTGCCCTCGAAATACATAAACATCTTGGCTTAAGTAGCATTACTTGCATTTGTTAGCTCGTTCCTACACACAATGGTCAGAAATATGCAAATAGGTTGAATGTAGCATGAAAAGAGGTTATGAGAAACAAAAAAGGGGGAAGAGCTATACTATAAGCTAGATGGTAAAATAAGAAGAGTGGTTGTGTGCATTAAATGGGATTCTTTATGTGAAGAATAAATGTACCTGTAAATGACCTTCATCCAAAGCTCAGCAGATATGACATGTGAAGTGAAGCTGGGGAGTACAAGTTCAGTGAAGAGGACCAAAGCCAGATTGATGGGGATTAATTAGCTTGTTGTCATGGAGATTGTACTTGAATAAATCTAATACAATTTCCTCCCTTTTTTTAATGTAAAGGATGGGCAGAGAGGAACAAACAGCTACACTGGCTTCAACACTTAAAAATAACTGTATCTTATTTTCCCCCTCCATCCGGGCAGTTTGATGCAAATCAAAAAGGGGGTATTTATTATTTATTTATTCCATTCAACAGGTTCTCACAGAGGCGTAGAGACACAAACAGCACAACAAATTCTTTCTTGATTCTTTAAAATCAAGTTTTGTCATATGGCTGACACCCTTCTGTTTCATACAAGCCTTCCCTTATGGAAGACTCCAGCCACAGATGTGATTTATTCTTATGAAATACTCTTATTGTGTTATTGTATATCATCATTTAGTCTGTAAATAGATTAAGGAAATTCTCAATCTATTTAAAGGGCAATAAATATTTTCAAACAGAGAAAGATAGCTACTGTAATGCAAAAATTTTTTAAAAATTGTTGGCTCAGTTTTCAGGCTTTCAAAATGAAATCTAACTTTAAAAAGGCAAAGAACATTGCATACACCTACCAACAATGAACATCATTCTGTTTGTGGGACTATCCAGAACAACTACTTTAAAAAAACCCTAGTTGCTTTCTTTTCAGCTCTGAAAAGAGCCATTGCATTCTATTTACATAAACAGACATAAGGCACTGGTCTAAATAAAGACACTTCATTCTCAGATAATCAGCAATGGCTAAAGTGGTCTATGCATGCTCAACTACACAGAAAAATGTGAAAATATAATGATTCTGATTGGGTATTAATGTGAATTGTTTTTAAAAGTTTTCTTTTATGCACATTCTGTTAACATGGGTTAGGCGGCTATATTTTGCTATTCCATTTCAAGATTACATATCCAAAATAGCCTTCTTGTCTGTTTACACATAGCCTTCCCCAAGTTGGTGCCCTCCAGATTGTTTTGAACTATAACCTACAATGACACAGACATACTAGACTGGGACTAGTGAGAGTTATACATACATACACAGGACAAGAATAGTGATGCTTCATCTAGACTATGGTCAATTTTACCCCAAAAGCTACCAGAACCATTATCCTCAAGAAGTTTCAATTCAGTACGTAGTCTGCTTTAGTCCTAGCTTACTTACCAGCTGCCTAAAAAGTCACACAACTAATTTGATTTTATGATCTGCTGCATCTATTTTCCCAACAATGCAAATGCTGTCACTGCCACTGTTAACAGCAGTATGTGGGGTGTCTTTTTAGCAAGAATATAAAGGCAGTACCCACATGCACACAATGAAACAAATAGTATCCAGTAGTTCCCTAAAATGGTCCAATTCTTTGTAAACATTTGGAAATATATTATATTTTGGATTTTTAAAAAGTAGTAAGAACCACACATTTATAATAACTGGGTACAACCATTCTATGCTATATAGACTATGCAGATTTCCTTTATTTATAGGCCAGAGATGGCTAACCTGTGGGTCTCCAGATGCTGATAGAATAAAACTCCCACCACCAAAGATGTCCAATGGCTGGCTGATGGGAGTTAGAGAGCCAAATATCCGGAAGGTCACATTAGTCATCCTGAATAAGGCACCTGTTGTTGCAAATCCATACAGTCACCCTTACATATTTTAAACTAAACTACACCACAGAACCAATGGTGGTGTAGTGGCTACAGTGTCAAACTACGGCCTGGGAGACCAGAGTTCAAATCCCCACCTGGCCATGAAGCTCACTGGGCACTTTGGGTTAAGTCACTACATCTCTCAGCCTAATCTACACCTCACTAGTTGTTGTAAGGATAAAATGGAGGGGAAGAGAACCATGTATACCACCTTGTGCTCATTGGAGATAGAAGGTAAGCTACAAATGCAATCCATCCATCCATACAAGGCATAATGTTTCATTTTATTGTGGGAGATATGGGTAGGGAGGAGAAGAACAATAAAAAATTCAAAATGCCAAGTTGATGAACAATCCCCAGCTTTAAAAACTAAGTATATACAGCAGTTAAACAACTAGTGTATATATTATCAGCAGTATTCATGAAGTTGAGGGAAAGAGGCTGCACTGAAGTGCATCTCTTTACATTTTGTGAACATCATTTCTTTTTTTTCTCTTTTTTTGGTTGCTCAGTTTGGAGAGATCGTTCTGAAGCTCTTCATAGTAAACTAGTGTTTTCACCATACTGAACAATCTTGGTGCCGTTCCACCAACTTGCTATTTTACTTCTCATACCCAACACCCGATCTTTATTAATAGGAAGTGCGGATCCTG